>NC_135540.1:19444626-19746153 GCF_045843805.1 Urocitellus parryii
TTAAGGGAGCATCTCCCAGTAGCTCAGCATTAGGTGAAGAGCACTGTGCTCCTGTTATCAACACCTCAACCAGAGAGTGCCCCCCCCCCCCGGAATGCCTCCAGTTGGACTTTTCCCGTGGACACTTTCAAGAGATTCAAAAGCCATGTGAAAGTCCCAGGTCACCCCGGGTACTCTGTGATACCCTTATAAACCAGGACATGATGCAGGACCTCCCATCATGACTGAGGCAGCAGATAAACAATCCCACTCTAACCATGTTTTGGATGATTTCAAAGGCATCTAACTCGATTTTTGAGTTTTGGGGTAAGAATGCATTTGAGAGTCCACTCACTTCAAAGTCAGCTAGCCGGCATGGAGTCCCCCTGAGGAGGAACCTCAGCAAGGGCAGGCAGCTGCTTAGCTCTTTCCTTGCTTAGAAATAGACTAAACCTTCTGAAGTAGAGTGATGAAAATCTCCTCTCTCACAGCTTTCCCGAAAGACGAGACAGAGTTAAGTGTTCTGGTTTCACAGGACATCAGTGCCAACGACCTGCCATGGAGGTAGGTAAGAACTGTCCAAACCGCACACCAAGATTCGCCAAGTGTCACTCAAATGCTAATCATCCCAAGGTGACTCAGTGTTTAAATGCAGATTTGGAACAGGACAGAAAATGTGAAGGAGTAAAGGATAAAATTTGAAATCCTGTGATACCAGATTTCCATGCCTGTGAGAGAATCTGAGAAGGCCCCGTGCGTATGACTCACTGGGTGCTCTGGACTATTTTAATTCCACATTTGTGAAGGGGCCAGTCTTCCAGGCTTTTCTTCATAGATTGTTAACACAACCCTGTACACGCCCTGGTTAATCAGACCCAATTGCTCAACTTGACTGTGTTGCCTGCCCCCCATCCCAAATATGTGAATTTTTTTTTCTTCTGTGGGATATTCTGATTAATTAAAAAGGCTTTGATTTGAAATGAGCACATTAGGAAAGTTCTTCAATTTAAGAAAGGTTTTCTTCTCTACTCCATAATCACAGCTGAGTTTAGCCTGGCCAGGACCACCTTTGCCTGTGCCCATGTCCAGCTGTCTAAAGCTGGTGATGTCCTGCCTTAAACCTTCTATGATATGGTGGTCACCATTGTGTCAAATGCTACAGACAGTAAAGGTTGCTTTTTGGAAAAAAAAAAAAAAAATGGAAGTCAAATGATTAAAGCTTTCCCCGGAGGATTTAGCACCCTTCACTCCTCAGTGTTCACCAAGACTATTAACCAGCTCCACTGATGCAAACATTTTCTTGCAAGCATTTACTGAGATATTGTAAATTACTTAACTACAGCAGTGTACTTTCTCTCCCTTAATCTTGATCTGATCCCTGAGGGGCTATTTATTACGGATATATACAACTTGTCATTAGAAGTGAAGTTAATGTAATATGACACAAGTAGCTCACATTGTTTAAATGTGTTCCAGAAAGTTAGCAAATTCAGTTCAGTGAATATGTACATGATCTTCTGCCTGAAAAGCAGCAAGAAAGGAGGGAAGCCAGCGGGTGGGGGCAAAATATTAAACACTGCTCACTGTAGGTGGCCAATTAATACCCTGTAACCAAGCTGGAACAAATCCTTCCACTATATACATAAAGCATATAATCTCTTATCTGCTTAGGCATTATCAAATATTTTAGCAAATCCTAGTAACTTCAAACACAGGTTTAATGGAATGCAGTGCTAAAACATGCAAAGTCAAGAATCAAGTTTTTTAAGAACATAATCTGTTTTAGAAGGTTTCAAGAGAACTACTTTGCAGTGCCATTATAATCTTATCCCACGAGGAAAGACGTCTGATTTGGCAAAACCACGTTACATGTGTTACAGCAAAGTGCACAACTTTGCCTTCCCCAAATCAGACCCATAAGCAGGAAAACCGTTTTAATTCCTTAGAAACTGAAAGAGTATATAGCTATGGGTCCAGATTTCCACATTTGGTCACCAGATAATATTAATTTGAGAGGGAATTCTAATAGATGGCCATGACATGAACAGTATGATCTAGCCGGGATACGTGCCAGTATGAATTCAACATTGTGGTTTGTATCTCATCATCAACTTAAAAGTAATACAATTAATTAGACCACAAGCATGAAAAAATAATAATAACCAACATAACCAATAATACAGCTCTGACAAAATCCCCATCTTTCACTTACACATACATTTACTTCAAAATGGATCTATTTCAACCCCAGCTATAATGTCCTCCCCCCACCCTTTCCTTGGGTAACTGGGGTATATTTTAAGTGTCTTTTCATTCCTTTCCATCTTCATCTGAGATTCTGCTCATGCACTTGTGGGGTTTCAATGAAAGATCAAAAAGTAGGTGAGGTAAGAAAAATCTCCTTTTCAAAGTGAGGCAAACCCAACGTGAAGCCAGAGAGAAAAGGAAAGAAGTAGTCAGAGAGGAAGACCAAACTGCATTTAGACAACCAATCTCCCCATGTATTTTAAAGCAAAAGCTCTGTGATGAAACGACTCACAAGCATAATATTTTATGCTTCTTATATAAACTAGAATGCATAGAGCCAAAAGACAGTTACCTGCTAAAATCAGGAAAAAAAAAAAAAAAAGGAGAGAAAGAAAGAAAGCAAGCCCTCTTGTGTTTTTAGGGAGTGAACTGCTTAGTAGGGTTTGCATAGCTTAAGAAGTCTAGTATCTATGAGTGATGCAAGATAACAATTTCTTGTAATTTTATATAGTAAGCAAAGATTTAGAATATTTACAGACCACCCTGAGTAAGAACGTCATTGGACTCTAGGAGCATGCTCATACCAGAACATTCATCTTTTTTTTTTTTTTTTTAAGTGCCCAGTGGCCCTCAGGCCATATATGGCTGTAGGGAAGGTATGCCTTTGACCTTCTTGTGCCTTTCACAGCCTACTGAAGGATTTGCTTTCTTTAGTTTGTTATAATGACTAATGCATGATCAGATCAGGTCGGGACTGTGCTAAAGCACCTAAGGTCCCCCACAACACGACTGGCACAAAGGCATCATCCAGATATTTGCATTGTATTGAGTGACAAGCTACTGTTATGGGGGCAATCACTCAGGGTGAAACCAGGTTTTCTGGTAGCTTGCACACCAGCAGTTGTGTGACTTTGGCACTTGGGTGCTGCTGGCTTGCTCTGTGCTCATGAACCGACACAGAAAGGAGGTCTGTGTGTTATATTTTAGACTGGTGTTAAGTTCCTTTTCCTGATTTATGGGTAGGCCTTGGAACCGTTTCTCCTTATTAAAACTGATATAAGAACGTTCTCAGCTTTCAGTCATGAGGAATTTCTTTTGTTTTCATTCTATACAATGTAATTGTAATAAATTACAGTATTCCACTATTTATGTTCCCAACATACACTTTCACAAAAGTTCCCAGTCATCCTGCTCTTAGTTAACAGATGCTACAATGTCTGGTCTTAAAGATTCGTGGCCTGGTGAATTTTTCTCATTACTTAGGAGGCTACCCCACCCCCAAACCCGCCCCCATCCCCCACCGTGGGTTATTTTCTCTTTGGGAATAAAGGCACTTTAGAAGGATAAGCATTAACTCTTTCGTGGTTCTATTTGCTGCAGCAGTAAATAAATCAAGTGACCTGTATTTGTCTAAAGGAGTTCTTTCATGGTTAAGCAGTTATTGAGTTAGCTCTGTTCAAAATGGACAGAAAGAAGAATGCTCTTTAAAAATTATTCACAGTAATTACTTTCTTATTGAACTACCAGTTACAGTAAAAGATGCCAGGCAAGTTATATAACATTGCTTTCTACAGAGAGGAACATATCATGATGATACTGTGTTTTTATCTGCAAGTCACAGTCTCCCTTGGATGCAGGTTTCCAAGTCTTTTATTTTAGGATATTTGTTCAATTTGTTTTTATTGAGTGGAAGACTCTCAGTTTTCTTCACAAAGGGTGATCCTTCCTAAATACCTGAAGTATATAATATAAATCTTCATTAAAACAATATTACTGTTCCAGAAAACAGTATTGTGTAAAATTCTCCTTGGAAGGATCTGCAACCATTGCCATTCATAGGTTTGAGTGATCAGAATTTAGTACCAGGGAGTCTTTGATTTGGAGATAATTTACAATATTGAAGTAGTTGTTTTGAAAAGTAGGTGTACATGACTTGCCACCTCAAATTTAAGAAATCAACGTTTCTGAATCAAGATTAGATACATGGGTTTCTTGACCTTGGCAAAAAAATAAAACAGGTTTTATTATATAATATATATATATATATATATATATATATATATATATGTATAGAGAGAGAGAGAGAGAGAGAGAGAGAGAGATGATAGAAATAAAAGATAATAGATACAGAGATTGAGACTTAAAAGCTCTTTACTTTGTGCATATTTATCCATTCATGGATTCAAATAATAGTCTCAGTTTTCCCCATAATGAAAATACCAGGTTGTTGAGGACCATCTCTTGCCTCCTCAGGACATTGGAGCTCTGGTAGGCATGCTGAAAACCTGGTTCAGATACTTCGAGGTCTTAGCTTCTTCACCCAATGTGCCTGGGAGCAAAATCTTCTTGAGTCAAATTCTCTTTTGTTGGATTCCAAAAGTAAGGTCACATGAATGCCTTCAAGTGTGTGTAATGGTCTGCCCTCTTTCCAAAGTGACTTGCTATTACCTTCTCTTACCTGCTTCTGAAGAGGCAAAGGGGATAGCAGCAAAGGCAAAGGTTGTCAATAGGTTAAATAACTGAACTAAATTTTATTTATTTATTCTAATTTGTTATATATGACAGCAGAATGCATTTCAATTCATAGTACACATGTAGAGCACAATTTTTCATGTCTCTGGTTGTACACAAAGTAGAGTCACACCATTTGTGTCTTCATACATGTACTTGGGGTAGGATGTCCATCTCATTCCACCATCTTCCTACCCCCTCTCCCCTCCCTTCCCCTCCTTCCCCCTTGCCCTATCTAAAGTTCTTCCATTCCTCCCATGCTCCCCCCACATCCCCATTATGGATCAGTATCCTCATATCAGAGAAAACATTCAGCATTTGGTATTTTGGGATTGGCTTACTTCACTTACATAATATTCTCCAACTCCATCCATTTACCTGCAAATGCCATGATTTTATTCTCTTTTAATGCTGAGTAATATGTGTGTGTGTGTGTGTGTGTGTGTGTGTGTGACAGTTTCTTTATCCATTCATCTATTGAAGGGCATCTAGTTTGGCTCCACAGTTTAGCTATTGTGAATTGTGCTGCTATAAACATTGATGTGGCTGTGTTCCTATAATATGCTGATTTTAAGTCCTTTGTGTATAAACCAAGGAGTGGGATAGCTGGTTAAATGGTGGTTCCTTTCCCAGTTTTCCAAGGCATCTCCATACTGCTTTCCATATTTGTTGCACCGATTTGCAGTCCCACCAGCAATGTATGAGTATGCCTTTTCCCCCACATCCTTGCCAACATTTATTGTTGTTTGTGTTCTTAATAGCTACCATTCTGACTGGGATGAGATGAAATCTCAGAGTAGTTTTGATTTGTATCTCTCTAATTGCTAGAGACTGAACATTTTTTCATATATTTGTTGACTGATTGTATATCATCTTCTGAAAAGTGTCTGTTCACTTCCTTGGCCAATTTATTGATTGGGTTATTTGTAGGTTTTTGGGGTTTTTTTGGTGTTAAGATTTTTGAGTTCTTTATATATCCTAGAGATTAGTGCTCTGTCTGAAGTGAATGTGGTAAAAATTTGCTTCCATTCTGTAGGATCTCTATTCACCTCAGTGATTGGTGCTTTTCTTTTTTTGTTGTTGTTGTTGTTTTTTGTTTTGTTTTGTTTTTTGCTGAGAAGAAGCTTTTTAGTTTGAATCCATTCCATTTATTGATTCTTGATTTTATTATTATTATTATTATTATGATTTGTTATTGGAGATTGAACCCAGGGGTGCTTAACCACTGAGGCACATTCTCAGGCTTTTTTGTTTTTTATTTTGAGACAGGTTCTTGCTAAACTGCTTAAGGCCTCGCTAAGTTGCTGAGGCTGGCTTTGAACTTGAGATTCTCCTGCCTCAGCCTCCTGAGCTACTATGATTATGGGCGTGGGTGCCACAACCCCCTAAACTAGACCCTTCTCATTCCTGACTCTCACAGGATCTTGCAAGCTTTAGGGATGGCATCTGGAGGCACAGACAAAGACCAGCAGACGTACGTAATACCCTTTGCAGGTATTTGGAAAGTTACCCTTTGAATGTCAGCTAATGGACAGTAAGACTCTTACCTTCTATTTCAATCCTTTCCCATTCCAGGTTTGTTGTCCACAATTGTCTACAGGGTACTAGAAGAAACAAACACAACCCCAAATCATGAGAACATTCAATTTTTTGGAAACTTCAGGAAATTCT
The DNA here is from genome assembly GCF_045843805.1 of Urocitellus parryii. Classification (NCBI taxonomy): domain Eukaryota; kingdom Metazoa; phylum Chordata; class Mammalia; order Rodentia; family Sciuridae; genus Urocitellus; species Urocitellus parryii. The sequence continues at coordinate 19,451,035 of NC_135540.1, forward strand.
TTAGAAAGTATGATTCATATTCAAGTTTCTAAACTCAAAAAATTCATGGAACCAGTTAGAGCTTATTCGGAGTCAAATGTTTTCAAATACTACTATTGAGAGCCTCTGTAGGAGGTAGGGATGAAGTGCTGCTGCGGTAGAGGCTGGGAGGGAAAACTGCACCTGAAACCAAACTTGAAACTACTGCATACCTTGAAGTTCATCGGAAGATTTCATTTGGCGAAGGATTCTCCTCTGGAAAGAAAGAGAAGAGATGCTCCATAATTACATGCCCCCCAAAAATGTGTTACGAAGGAATTCCAGAAATTCAGCATCCCTGTTGCTAGCAAGAGTTATTTTCCCTATATATTTTTTTTTTTTGGGGGGGGTAGCAGGGTACTGAGGATTGAACCCAGGGTGCTAAACCACTGAGACAATCCCTGGTGTCTAAATTTTGTATTTTATTAGAGACAGGGGCTCACTAGTTGCTTAGGGCCTCACTAAGTTGCTGAGGCTGGCTTTGAACTCTGATCCTCCTGCCACAGCCTCCCAAGCTGCTGGGATTAGAGGCATGTACCATTGTGCCAGAAGCAAGAGTTATTTTCAAATAACAATTCATGAAGACTCTCAGATTTTTTTTTTCAGTATTCATTATGAGGATGTGAATCAGGTAGTATTTGAGAGAAAATAATAAGAAATGAGCACTATTGCAACGATTTTATAAGGAAATGACTAAAAAGAGAAGCACGTTCATATAAAACTAACTGTTACTTTGAATATAAACCTAATGTATTTTCACTGTAGAGGAACATGAATATTCAGAAAAGTAACTTAAAGGTGATATCAAATCGCCTGTACCTGCACTATTAGCTTTTCTGTGGATGGGTAGAGGTAGTAACATAATTGATATAGAATTATAAAAGCAGTATACTTCTGTGGCCAGTGCATTTTCTTAAACCTTGTCTTGTATGACTATTAATTTTTTTTTTATTTCAGGAAGAAATAGGAAAAGACGTAATTGGAGTACATTTTCATTTTTTTTTAAATTGTAAGAATGTATGTAATGGAGACCTCATCTCTTTATGAATTCCTTCTTTTTCCATTTGGACAAACTCAGGTGGCAACATTTTTGCTTCAAAGCAGTGTTTTCCTTGTAGTGGAGTGGTAGTGGTCCTAGGCCTCTGAGAATTTAATCTAGTCTTCTCTTTGAGAATATTATTCACACTGGTTTGTCTTTCTCTTTCCTCAAATCTTTATGCACCATCTCCTAAAGAAAACAGCTACAAAATAAATTAAAGGCCATTTCTGCTGTAGGAAGAAAAGCCAAAAAGTCAGAAAAGAATTGTCTTAATGAACTGCTAAGCCTAAATTAGACTGTCCAATATAAACTGAAAAAAAATGCCCATAACTTGGGCCAAATTAATTACTATTGCACATATTAAGCAAAAGGTTATCTAGTCTGTCCATGATCTAAGAAAAGGCAAGATTTCCCAACCAGAGGCGCAAGGAAATGGGTTTGGGGGATGGACAGATGGTTACAATGCTAATTGTCAAGCTCTAGTCTGATTTTATATTAAGTACCGTACGATTGCTAGATCTATTTAAAGTTCACAGCTACTGCAGGTGTTTAAAAGCATAGGGATAAAAATAAATTTGCTCACTATAGGACAGAGCAAATCTAGGGATTTAAAACTGTCAGCTTGATGGTAAGGCAAAAAAAAAAAAAAGAAAAATATATTTCTTCTTTCTTTGTTTCTCTTTGAGTTTCTCCCTCTCTCTTACTTTCTCTCTCTCCTTCAACTTTTCCCCTAAATAGAACCAAATTAGCATGATGTTTGTTAACTCTCTAAGTCTTTATCTTGGCTAACTCCTTATAATGCCTCCAGATGCCAGGTTATCAGTCTTTTCTGTGTTCCTCAAGAAGGTTTAAATTCTCCATTAGAACACTGTATAAAATTTGTCTTTGTATCTAGTGTCTCTCCCCACCAGGCTGTAACTATCTTGAGAGCACGGTTTTCCCCCATCATCCTACAAAGTCTTGGTTATTGAGTAATGCTCAGCTCTAGTTATTGAATAAATGAATAAACAAGTAGAATAAATAAATGGTTACATCCATACATAAATAAACAGAAAAGGAAATAAATTTTACCTATCTGGGACATTGCCTGTATAATGACAGCATGTCATTTTGTCTATTCTTTTTGTGCAATCACCTGGGACATGTTGACCTGGTCAGCGTGACCAGGTGAATTCCTTAATCAGCTGTAACCACTGAAACACCTGCTGTCAACATACCTTTCTGTCTTTGCCTGTTACTTAAGAGACCCAAGGACCTCAGCTTACATCATTTCTTTTGGACAAATGACTATTAAGGGTTGATGACCCAGTGTTTTGCTTTAGGCTCCAAATCATTTCTAATCAGTCAGTAGTCTCCCTTCTGTCTTCTAAAATTCCACGAGTATTGCTTAATTTAAGCACAATCTGTTGTTTTCACAGAACATGCCTCTCTCTGCCCTTTAAATATAATGAGCATAAACTTCAGTGAATTTAATCAGCTGTTTACATATCAGTTGCTTCTTGGCAATAACAAAAATGGTGTCTTTTATTTTCATAAAAATTTAAGCATAGTCTCTGAGACCAGATCACATTGGTTATTTGACATTGGATCAATGTCATCATATTTAGGATTGATTTTTTTTTTTAATTAAAAATTGAGGTTAAAATTTTTACTTCAGTTTTACATCTTTTTCGTTACCTTTTCTCTCAGCACAGATTTGATTAGTTCCTTGAACTATAGAATGGTCACTGTGGAGTGACAGTGTGACTCATGTTTCTTGAGGCCATTAGATAATGATTTCAGAAATACTTCGGATTTTTAAAATTAGCAACAGTAAAATGTATCATGGAGTTTTCCAACGTTTTGTTTTGCAAATATTTACCGCAGCACAGAACTTTGTTATACTTCTTCAGTCTTCCTGATAATCCCCTGATTAAACCATCTCCTGCTAACAGGAGCCAAAGAGAAGCCGTGGAGGCCACCAGAGGCAAATAGACTGGGTGTATTTCTTTCAAAATTCTATTTTTTTCAATAGCTTGTATTTTTGTTTTCTGATAAACGATCTGGACTAACAAGCCACTCATTGATCTTTGACCTTTTCAGCCACATCAAAAGCATCTTAAAAGCCAATTAGTGGAAATACAGAGAAAAAGGTCATTTTATGACTCCACTCAACATTAGAACCGTTATATTGTACATAGATCCAAATTATCCTGTGGCTTTCATTAGAGAAGCAGAAAGATAAATACTTCAATTATAAAGTAGTTAGATATTTACATGCACAAATGATTTTACTCTTCCGATTCTGAATATAGTCATTTCCTTAGCACACTTGACACATCTAGTCACCGGTGACTGCTCTCAGGATGATCTCTTTTGATGTGGAACAGGGACAACACTGACAAATGATGTCTACTGATAATCCCCGAGCCTCATTTTAGCCTCTGACTTTAATTGCTTTCTCAAAACAGCTTTGGACCAGACTATTTCAGAAGATACATAAAAGAATAAACGGTTGTGTCCAGTCTTTTCTTCTCTGATAGTGTTGATTGCAGGCAGGATAACACAGAGGAAAGGGAGAAAATCCACACATGGAGGCCCACAGAACCAATTATAAGCCCTTAGAAATGAGAACAATGATTTCACTAAAATGATTATCCAATACATTTATAATTAAGTTCCTAAACATTCAAGGATCATTCATTCAGGGCTGGAGTTGTGGCTCAGCGGTAGAGCACTTGCCTAGCATGTGTGAGGCCCTGGGTTCAATTCTCAATACCACATAAATAATAAGTAAAATAAAAATATTGCATCCATCTACAACTAAAAAAATATTTTTTTAAAGAATCATTCATTCAGTTTTATGATTTGATTTAAGAATCTGCAATTTGAGTGGGATAAACCTTGGAATACACAATAAAAGACATGGTAAATAACCTTAGAAAATTATCATATAGCAGAGAATGTGACAGTCTGCTGAGTTCCTCTACATGCTATGTTGAGGCATGATATCCACCAGTTTAGTAAGAAATAGAGATTATTTTGATTTTGTGGCAGTTTTTTTTTCCCCCCTGAAGTTAGGAAACTGATTCATTTTATTTTAAAAATGAAAGTATCTGATTTTTCTTCAAGCAAAGAACATTATTTTTGTATATATGTAGTAGAAAAATAAACAAGTATACAAAAAAAAAAATCCTACCTGAAAAACACTAGAACAAAAACCTAAATATATTCTAAAGTGAAGCTTAACATTGTAATCTAAAAAATATGTGGAACTGGTAGAATCAAGTCACCAAGGTCACTTGTAACATACAAGATCAGGTATTGAAAAGCTGTATTAGACTTTGATTTTCTGAGCAGGAATTTCCAGTCCTTTCCTGAATGCTTTTCTTTAAAGTATAAGCAGACGACATTCATCAAAACCAGATGCTAATGTCTCTCTGTTAAGTTTCTGTTATCAATATCAAGTCTGAAAGATCCAAAACATTTTTGTGAAAAGTGGACTCTGCCTGTGATCAGTTTCTATTCACCAGGTTGAAGTAAGCCAAGGTCCATAAATGCCTTAGAAATGTGGGGGGTGGGGTGGGGCCGTGGAATCAAGGCCATTCAGAATACATTTTTCTCTTTAAGATTTTTAGGTCAAAAAAAATTATTTGTTCACAAAATATCACACACAGTGTGCAGCATACAAACTTCCTGGTTTAATCCTTTAAAAACTGTTGACACCTTCAAATTTTGGTTGGCTGTATTGGGTCATCCATATGACAGGGGAATGAAGTCAGCCATCAAGAGCCCAGAGTGTTACTACTCCCAAATTCCGGCAAACCAAAAGTTCTAGTTCCACAGGTGTTGGTAGAGATGAGATCATATGAAATGTTTATATCCTCATGAAAATAACAAAGCCCTTGAGTCCCTTGCTGCCCTACCCCTTGGCATCCAAAAATTCCAACGATATACCACTTTCTCCAACTATATTTGAATACTCTACATGAAAATGTTTTCTCCTAAAGAATAATACTAGTGACAACAGTATCTTAGATACAACTGTTTTAGTTTTGAAATGTGCTTGTAAACTTGATTTAAGGCCTTTAAAATTCCCTGCAAGGATAAAAGATCACAAATTGAGTAATTAAACTGAAAAAAAAAAGGCATTTCAGTTCACGAATTCACATATTGGCATAGAGTTTGACAAAAATACCTACTAGAAGCTAATAATCTGGCATAGCATATGAGAAGAGGTAGCATAATTGAATGCTCCATGGGGAGCTATATTAAATGTGATCTAAATGCTATTCAGAATTTTAATCTTAGAGATAGTTAGGTGCTATGTTAGGTATTAGATGTGCAATGATGAACAAAACAATGTGAGCTTAGACTACGTAGGTTCAAGTACATAGAACTTATAAATAAACAAATATATAAACAAATAATTACATAAATGATAGTACATGCAATGAAGGAAATAAACAGGGCACAGTAGGATTTACTCAGGTGTTTTTAGGCCATAGATAATTTTATGTATCAACTTAATTGGACCATGGGGTGCCCAGATAATTATTCTGAATATGTCTGTGTTTTTTGTGATGAGATTAGCATCTGAATTAGTTGACTGATATAGCAGATTGCTCTACCTGATATGGGAGGGCTTCATTCAATCAACTGAAGTTCTGAATAGAATATAAGGACTGAGTAAAAGGAAATTCCTTCTGCTTGTCTTAGAATGAGACACCGGGAATTTTCCTGTCTTTGAATGCAAACTGAAATATCTTCTCTTCCTAGATCATCTGAAGCCTGCAGACATTTTGGACAGGAACAGCACCATCGCTCTCCTGGGTTTCCAGCTTGCTTACTGCTGATCCCAAGACTTGTCAACTTCCACAGCTGCATGAACCAATTTCCTAAAATCTGTCCCTCTCTCTGTCTCTGTCCCTCCCCACCTCCTGCCCTGTGTGTGTGTGTGTGTGTGTGTGTGTGTGTGTGTGAGAGAGAGAGAGAGAGAGAGAGAGAGAGAGAGAGAGAGAGAAGTTTATTTCTCCCAGTTCTGGAGGCTGGAAGTTCAAGGCCAAGGTAATGGTAGTTTTGGTGATGATTTGGTCTCTACTTTTAAGACAGCACCTTGAATGATGCCTCTTCCACAGGAATAAATGCTGTGCCCCCATGTGTCATAAGGGTAAAAAGGGCCAAAGAAGGTGCCTCTAAATCTTTTATAAGGCACAAATTCCATTCAAGATGGCAGAAACCTCTTGGTCCAACCATTTCCTAAAGTCCCACCCCTTAACACTGTTGCACTCTGGATGAAGTTGTAACACAGATTCTGAAAGTGACACAAGCATTCCAACCACAGCATATAGATATAGGTATGGATGTATAGATATCTGCATCCTATTGATTTTATCTGAAAAAATCCTGTCTTAGCAAGTATGATCTGAGATGTGGAGGACAGATTAACAAAAGGAAGAACATGCAAAGCATTTGAAAAATTCCAAAATCAAAGACAGTCCTAAGTGACTGATATATAGAGCAAAACACTATGCTATGCATTCTATTTTATACCCTGAGTGCAATTATTAAAGGTTTTTAGGAAGGGATGACTTATGTTTGAATAGGTCTCTGCTTTTAATATACTTTTAATATATATATAGCTTTAGTTTTATATTTAAAAAAATTAGATCCTTGGAACTAGTGTCTAGAGTTCAGATCAAAGGTGAGTGACTATGGATTTAGTGACTAATGTGTGAGTGAAAAATAACATAAGACCAGGAAGAGGGTGGGAGCAGAGAACAGAGGAGTAAACAAAACGTAGACATGGTTTGGAGGTGAAATTGGCTGAACTATCTTTTGGCTAAGAAAGAAGAGGGAGAAAGAGGGACTGTGAAGAATGGTTCCCATGTCAAAGGCTTGGGCAGTAGAGTTGAAAGAATTGGATGAGGAGTTGCAGAGAAATAATGGTTGTGACATTGGGCACATTCACTTTCTAAATGTAGCAATTTGAGGAGTAGTAATGTCCTCAAGAATGGCACAGAAGGATCTGAATCTCAGGTGACACCTTAACTGGATATATATCCCTGGGAACCCTATTAACAGTCATGGCACAATTGAGATCACCTAGTGAACAAAATAGAGATACATGAAAAGAGCAGTTAGAATTGAGCCGTGATTGAGCTGGAAGCCGTGGCAGAAGCCTGTAATCCCAGTGGCTGGAGAGGCTGAGGCAGGAAGATCATGAGTTCAAAGCCAGCTTCAGCAAAAGCAAGATGCTAAGCAACGCAGTAAGACCCTGATTCTAAATATAATACAAAATAGGGCTGGGGATGTGGCTCAATGGTCAAGTGCCCCTGAGTTCAATCTCCAGTACCACGCCCCTTCCAAGAAAAAAAAAAAGAAAAGAAAGAAAAACTGAGCCTTAATTGAAAATTTAAACTTTAGGAAGAGAATGAGGCCGCAGAAATTATTGAGAAGTGGTTAATAAGCAACATCAGGAGAGGGAGAGGGAGAGGGAAAGAGGCGGGGAGGGGGGAGGTATTGAACTTTCTAGTACTATGGGTTTGCTGTTTTCATCAGATTTGAAAATTCCGCCACCACTCCTCATTCAAATAAATCTTCTCCTTTTCCAAGATTACCATTATATAAATATTAGACTACTCAATGTTGTCCCACATTATTGAGTCTCTCTTAACTTCATTTTGGTATTTTAGTTTGTGCTTTGGTTTAAATGATTTCTGTTGCAAGCTTACTGGTATTTTCTTTTTAAGTGTCTAATCTGCTTTTGGACCATTTCAACTAAAATTTCATTTCAGAAATACTATATCAATAATTTCCTTCATCTTTGTCATTTCTGAATCTACTTCTTTGGATTAATTTCTCTTCTAATGTGGATCATATTTTCTGTTGTTTTTACCCTTCACATGTCTAAAAGTTTCATTTCTTTTCTTTTCCTTTCTTTCTTTCTTTCTTTCTTTCTTTCTTTCTTCTTTCTTTCTTTCTTTCTTTCTTTCTTTCTTTCTTTCTTTCTTTCTTTTTCTTTCTTTCGACTGTGATCATTATCAATATTACATTGAAGAGTTCATGGATTTTGATCAAAAATTTTTTAAAAATTAGCATTAAAAAGAAACTTATAACTTAATGAAGTACATCTATGAAACACCTACAGTCAATGATATATTTAATGATAAAACTAAATCCTTCCCCATAAGATCAAGAAGAAGACAAGATATTTTCTCTCAGCTCTTCTATTCATGTCCTGGAGATCCCGAAATTTACTGCAACGAAGCAACAGATAAACAGTAAGAGACATCTAGAAATAAAGTTCTCTCTCAGTATTTTTTAATTAAACATCAGAATTGCTTTCTTTTCTGTTTCAATTTTACCTTCTATGTTTTTGTTCAAAGTTGAGGACATTATTCTAGTTCTTATTCTCTAAAAGAACATTTTTTTCTTTCTGCCTGGAATCTGTTTTCTGATTAGCTTCAGGTTGCAATTGCTTTCCTTGAATCCACCAAGATCTAACCTCAGGCTTCTGGTAAACTGCCCATATAACCACAGATTCTTCCCATTCCTGAGGCCATACTCCTTTGAAATGTTACTTTACCATTCTCCATCACTGGCCAGGAGAGGAATCTGTTTTTATTACTTGCTTTGCCCAATAGCAAGTGGTAGAAGTGGCTTAAGTGAGTTCAAGAGTAGCCCTCAAGAGATCTTCTCTCTTGGAAGTCAGCCACACCACGGAAACAAGCCCAAGCTATCCTGCTGGGTGGCAAGAGACCGTTCAGATGAGAACCAAGATGCTCTAACTTACAGCCAGTTCTTAGCTGACCAAAGACACCTGCATCAGCTGCAGCAGCTGGGTGCACCCAGCCCAAATTGCTGACCTGAAAATCAGTAACTTCAAAGAATGGTGGTTGTTAATTTAAGCCACTGTTTTCAATTGATTTGTGAGAGACGGAGTACTCTCTGATAAAAGTGCTCAATGGGATTTGCTCACAGAATTGCCTAATTTTACTTTTTGGCTTCTAGAATTACTGCTGTAAAGCTGAATTTGTTTTCATTCCTCCCCCTTCTTCTTAGATGTAAGTGGAAATTATCCCAAAATTTCCTTTTCTCTCACAAATTTTCCATTAAATGAGGAGTGTGTGTGTGTGTGTGTGTGTGTGTGTGTGTGGTGGAACTGAACTTTCAGAAGACTCAAGTGACCCTAAAGAAGTATAATTTAATTAGAAATAGAAACAGTGCTCTTAATCTTTAACTTGGTTTATATATTTGACTTACGTTGACACAGTGCCTTATAGTTGGCAATCCATAAGGAAGACACATAGATAGTTAAATAATTGATATATTTTGTCATTTTAAGGCACATTTCCAAGAAAAGAAAAAATAAACTAATTTGTATTAGAATAGTTTATGTCATTATGGATTAATTTATTTGAGCCTTACTTAGAATCACAACTCCTACTCAAGATTGAAAATTCCAGATGCTTAACTGGAGTTCAGTCCCTTATTCACTCATTAAACACCAACTCATTCCATGTGCTGGGCCTCAGATTGGACTGAGATCACAAAGATGAAGAAGGCAAAGCATCTCAAAACACTGGGTTTTAGAGATATCCGTGGGATGGGTTCCATTTTTGTAAAGCACAGAAGCTTACAAATCATATGATTCTGAAGGTCTCCCCATCCGAAAATCACTCTCTGTCACTTATACTTTTATATTCATTTTAAGCAAAAAAGAAAAGGGTGTGGTTATAATCCTTGGATCTAGATGTGCCCATGAAGTGTCACTCATGTGAAAAGCGTATGTCATATATTTTGCCACTAAGATAAAACCAAGAACTACCATGGGGAAGAAGATGAATACATAAATGAATGAGTTAATGAGCAGAGTGGACACAGTAGAAGAGTTCAGAAACACGTAGGAAGAAGACCACAGAAAACATTCATGTAGACCACTCTTAATGGGTGTTTGCTAATTGGATGAGATGGGAGAGAAGGAGAGGGTATTGTAGGCACAGGGAGCAACCTTCCCTAAGGCATAATATGAGGGAAGTGGTTCTCAGCATGGATATTAGTATGAGGTGGGGCATGGATGAGGGAAGAGAAGGTAGCAGCCAATAGAATGAGAGTTAAAACATTGGTCAAGGACAGATCAGAGAGAACACCCCAACCATGTCCTAGTTTGGAGTTATTTCTGTAAATGATAGGAAAATTACTGAAATCTTCCAAGAAGGTAAATAGTTACCTTCCAAGAAGGTAAATCTAATTCTGGAGAATTAGATTTATATTATTCTTATGATTTAGGTATGAGATGTTGCTCAAAAGCTCATTTGTCAGACAAATGCAAAAAAGTTTAGAGGTGAAATGATTAGGTTATGAGAGCTTTAACTTAATAAATGCATTCATCACTAATATGGAGTAACTGTAGTCAGGTAGCACATGGCTGAGAAGGTAGGTCACTGGCATGCCCTTGGAGTTTCTAGTTTGTCCCTGGTGAGCAGAGGTCTCTCTGCTTCCTTGATGTCGTGTCCTGAGCTATTTTTCTTTGCCATACCCTTCTTCCATGATGTTCTGCCTCACGTTGGACCCAGAGCTATGGAGTTGGCTGTGTATGGTCTGAGACCTTTGAAACTGTGAGTCAAATAAACTTTTTCCTCTTCTAATTGTTCTTGTCATGTCTTTTGGTCACAGTGACTGACAAACTGACAGCAATTGACTAAAGCAATTATAAAAAGATTTTTCTGGAGGTATTTTGAAGAGTGAATAAAATCATGGAAATGAGTGAAGTCATATAAAAAACTAAACAAGAATAATTCTAGAAAATCCCTACTACCATAGTACAGTAGAAGAATGCAAGGGTTTAAGATGATCTCAGGGGTACAGAAAAAGGGGAACATATATGGATCATTATGACTTGTCCTGTTGGAATGAGGCTGGTGACAGAAGAGGAATAGGCCAAGATAGCTCTGCTTTGGACCTAAGGCATTAACTGAGTGAAGAACGGTCTCTTAAGCACAACAAGAAACAGGCCAGTAAGTGTCAGAGGAAGAATGAGGCCAGCAGACACCACCTTTGTCCATCATTGAAATAAAATGTGGAAGAAATGATTTTCTGGTTTATACAAAGAGTGTGTCACAGGAATCTTGATTCCTTCCTGTTGCACAATGGCCAGCAGCTGTCTCATGTGCATGTATATTAATGCTGAGAGCTCTAACTCAGATAATGGATTGATGATCTCCTTTCTCCTTCAGAAGAAAGACTATTGGCTTTATGTACCATAATTCCATACACAGTTTACACAAAATACTTGAAAAGGTCTTTTGCATTCTCATTATTCTGTGACTAATTACTCGAGCTCTGGAGTAAGTCTCTTGACCTTACTTTCACATGGGGGTGCTGAACTAATGCTTTCTACATTTCCTGTATGGCTTCTTTAACAATAAAATTTGTACTGTGTTGCACACACACACACACACAAAAAAAAAAAAACCAACACAAACTTCATTATTAAGCATATCCTACAAGAGGGGAATATCTATTTGTACAGAGCTTGCATGCCATGTCTTCAAAAATATCATGGGTGGCTTTGTCATTCTAGAATTCTCCTTGGTGGATTTTGCATCCATTATTCAAGCATTTTGCCACTAATTTTTGTTTTTGTTTTTAGGAGCTATTACCTCCAGAATTCCGAATTAAAAATTTCCAATAAGATGCTCTGACAGCAGAAATCAAATAACCAAAGGTACCTATTTACTATTCATTTTTCCATAAAATAAAAATAAAACATCTGTTCTTTCCATTTAATCTGGCGACTACTAAAGGGCTCAAAAAATAACTTGTCTTTCCTTATGAAAAGCTCCAGAAAAAAATCCTGAGGATAATTTCAAACATTTAGCCATGTTCTTGACTTGTTAAGGTTATCTTCACAGAAGGAAATGTGGGTTAAAAGGAAAACAGTGTAAGTGAAACTTTTTTTTTTTTTTTTTTTTTAATGCTGATGCTCAAAGGAATGATTTTGGCATGGCTGCCTTTTCAACCATCAGGATATCAATTCCCTTTCCCTGTTCATACAGTTGTATATACAAGAAAACCAGGACCTCATTTATGGTTTTGCTTTTTCTCCCCATGGGACTTGCCAATGTTCTCAATTTAATTTAAGGCATAAGTGCAACGGGCTGACTTTGGCTTAACTATAAAGTCACAGATTCATGAGGATATAAGAAAAATGTTGTATTGATTCTGATAGCCCACAAACTATTCAGTTTCAGTTGATACCTCTAACTTCTTATTCAAACACATTGCATGTTTTAAATTCTCCCTACGCATCTTTGTGATTGGGAATTGAAGAATTTGTGGCAACATTAAGCATACGGGAATTCCGGATAGCTCTGAATTACCCTTATGTGGTCTGGTTAGTCTTAGTTGGTGCTGTTTTCATGAAGATGCGTTAGGTCTGCTGTAGAAATAAAACTCTGAACACTGAATTCAGAGATGGGTTTGTAAGTAACAAAATTCCTACTCACTTTCATCCTCAACTGATAGTCTCTCTCTCTCTCTCTCTCTCTCTCTCTCTCTCTCTCTCTCTCTCTCTCTCTCTCAGTGGGTTAGGGACCATATTTCTGTAGGGGGTTGGCCTTCCAAATATGTTGGCAGTTCTTGGCCTCCACTCAGGTTCTGGCTGGTATGGAATTTGTTTTTCTTTGAAGGCTGCTCCAAGACTGGAGTGAAATGATTTGTATCTGCGTCTGTTTTGCTTCTCAGGTGGTATCATGCTCCCTTGCAGAGGCCTTGCCAGGAATAACCTCTGTTGGAAGGAAAGGGGAAGGGAGGGAGGAAAAGAGGGATAAGGGGAAAAGAGCATATCAGAAAGACTTTCTATTTCAGAGTTTTGATAAAGAAAGCAGGATTTACTGTGGAATTTGCTTAAATAAATATTCCATTGCCTAAATAATCATACTCAAATGTTTTGGTACAAGATGGAAAAGATACAATTTGCTGATTATTCATAGATGGCCACAATACAATATGAGGTCCTGATGTGATTTTTTTTAAACATTAAAGGAAGAGCAGATGAGGTTGCATGGATGGAGGTAAAGCACCTAAATCTTAGATTCAGTGATCCCTCTGGATGCCCCTGCTCCCATGCTGCTTTGAGGATTGCATCTAATCAATAATCATGATCTAAAGAAGATGGTAGTCTATAGATTGTATCTAATAATGGCACTGAGTAGCCCTAGCTAGAACATATGATACTTGAGGAAGAACAGAAAACAAAGTCAACATATTTATCTCAGATTCCAGAAAGAGTGTGCACCCATTTCTGACAGTGTATACTCTACTGATCACCAGAGTCAAAATCACTTGAGGTGCTTTCTATAATGTGGATTTCTTGACTCTGCCTGATAATTCAAGGATTGGAATCTTGGAGATCTGTTGTGAGGTGATACGTTTCTTAAAGAGGTTTCTCTAATGATGTTTATGCACACATGCAGCCGAAGGCCACTGGAAAACAGGAGCCTGACAGCCACTGGGAGCAGCTGGTGGGTTGTCATGGTACACAGGGTGAGAAGACACAGGTATGGGTTCAAAGATGGAAATAAAACCACAGGAAGACAGATTTCAGTATCATTAACCCCTTGAAATCAGAAGCACTTTTTCATCTAAGACTGTTTTATATTCCTCTTCATACCTTCATTTCTTAACAAAGTACATTCACTTTATAGATGCTAGGTGAATATTTGTGGAATGAACGAATGAATGAATCTCTCTATTATTAAAAGGACCATATATTCTGGTTTGATGAGGCAGTTATTAGTTCTACCTCTTAAGCCAAGGTCCTTTCCAATTCAGCATTTCTCCCACAGTTCTCTCTCTATACAAAGTATCCGTATCATCATCATCATCATTGTCTGCATTAATGTAAGACAGGGCAGACGGAGCCCACACCCCCTTTATGTTCCCAGCCTCTGCTGTGTGCTCACCACCATTTGCGAGGTGAAGGCAGGTGAACAGAGTTCTCACCTCTAACATGTGGTTAAATCTTCAAGGTGACCGACAGTGACCCTCTTTCTTTTCCCTATCCTGTTTCAGCTGTAACATAATTAACACTTCCCTTTATAGAACAGCCTGTGGAGAACTTGCTGATAAAATAACTACCTTGGGACCCAAACAGTGAAGGGTAGCTACTCCAACCAGTCTCAAGTGGAGAAGAGATAGAAATGGATGCTGCTACCCTTGCCCCCTGCTGCTGTCCCAACCTGCCATGCCATCACCCATGCTATCACCCAGAAGATGGGCCAAGCAGCCATGCAACCACTAAGCAAGGTCAGAGGAAAGTGTGGAAAATTATACATTAGGTGTATGTAAGTATGTGTAGGAAATAAAGACCAAGGAGTTCTGCCAAAGAACATAGAGCAAGTAATTGGAACACTCTTGTTACTGTGGTTTTTTTCAGAACTTTGCATGGTGTTAATCTTCAACTATTTACTTATTTTACTGTTTGTTAATTCTATTTTACTTTGCAATAAACCCTTTCAGCAGCAATATTCTGAAGAAAATGAAACTGTATGTTTAATGAAACCTTAAGTTCCAATTTATCTCACAAAATATTTGTCGACAGTTATTGTCCACACAGGGGCCATAGTGACATCACTGGCCACATGAAAACCAGAAGTTGCAAATTCGCTGGAAAACATTAATGTGCTTATCTTGAACTATATGAAATTGCTCTTCTGCAGGTCAAAAACAGAATTTTGGTACTATATAAATTTAATATAATGCTTCAGAAATTACTAGTTATTTTAATATTTAACATGAACAGTGGCAGAAGGTGCATTTATAAATCATACCTCGAAGCATGACATTTCATTGAATCAAATGACTATTTCTATAAACTAATTTAATTCATTTTCCATCTTAAGATTATTTTTATATTTTAAAATTTTGTTGTTGTTATTATTATTATTATTATTATTATTATTATTATACTGGGGATTGAACCCAGGGGCCATTAACCACTGAGTCACATCCCCAGCACTTTTTCTTATTTTGAGACAGGGTCTCACAAATTTGCTTAGGGGCTCGCTAAGTTTCTGAGGCTGGCTTTGAACTTGCAATCCTCCTGCCTCAGCCTCCTGAGCCACTGGGATTATAGATCTGAGCCACCACACCATAAATTGGTATTGATTTCATTAGTAGTAGGAGATCTTAGCAAACATTTAAATGATGCCAGTTTCATGTCAGTGAGTACTGGATGCTTCAACTGGAAAATCAGTTAAATGAATTACAACTTGAAGTCTCCAACATACCAATGATTAAATGCAGTAGTTATATGAACATGAATTTTGGAGAAGCAGATTATTATGCTAAAAATATATTTTTCCAAATGAAAAACCTGTGAAGCAGAAAATACTTGGAATTAATTCTGCAACACAAATAATTCATAAATCATCCAAACAAACTGGGATATTCTATTGTAGAGGGAGAATCTCTGGTTGCTAGAATGGACAAATACTTTTATATACACATGGAGTAATAAGATGAAAAAAATATTGTGATGGAGTCTATATTGCATAAAATAAGTTAATTTATCATAGCAACATGTAATTTTCACCACGTTGCTCATCATCAATCTAGTACTGGAAGTGGTCAAGCATTGAAGAACCACTTTGCAAATTATCTAAATATGCTTAATGTCAGGGGACTTCTTTTTAATTTTTTTTTGTAAGTAAGTTCTCTAAATGTGGGTGATTGGTTTTCCAATCAATTAAGATCATAAAAAATAACAAAATAAAAACTTTAATTAACCAATGAAAACTTTAAAAAGCCTGCAAATCTTTAAGAAAATTAACATAATTGGAAACAAAGCTTGGGAACCAGCAGACAGTGAATTCCATCCTGCAGAATTGGGTAGCTGAGCAAAGTAAACCCTGAGAGCTCAACTTCTATATGAGATTTTTACTTTGAAATTCCATAACTGTCCTTGGAAACATCTTGGATCATGGGGAAAAATCATTGGATCAAGTTGCAACTTTTAATTAGATACATTTAAATTCTAAATGGGAATGAAATGAAATTGAGAAGGCCCACAATTTTATAACACCTAAATTCAGTGAAAGATTTAAAGGAAGTATGAAGAGAACTTACATGTGTAGAAGAAACACACTCTTAATAGAGTGAAAAACATAGCACCTGTGAAAATATTTACACATTTTAATGCAGAAGAAAATTAGAATTGAGAATTTTCTTTAGCTGAATTTTCTTAGAGCTTGCCAGGCACCTCAGCCTGGTGTATGCGTGTGTGTGTGTGTGTGTGTGTGTGTGTGTGATGGGTTGCAGTATTTATCAATTAAAAATACCTTGATATATAGAAAAGGGTCAGGTGATGATACCGATTATTTCAAATACATTCACCATAAAATACAACTTTGAAGGGAATTGCAGAAATTTTATTAAAATTTTTAAAATAGTAGAGCCACACTGAAAATAATTTATTCTGCAGAAAAAAAAATGCCAGTGATACATTTTTAGAGATGCAGTTAAGAAACTGACTGGGGGCTGGGGTTGTGGCTCATTGGTAGTGCACTTGCCTAGCATGTATGAGGCACTGGGTTCAATTTTCAATACCATAAATAAATAAATAAAATAAAGGTTCATTGACAACTAAAAAAAAAAAAGAAAGAAAGAAAGAAAGAAATTGACCAGTATAGAAGTATGCACAAAAAATTATATAAATCTTTGATTTTGCAAATGTTCAGGTAATCAATTTGATGAAGCGTTTTTAAATGTTGCTTTAATTTACACAGGCATCTTGGTTTCATTTTTTAAAAACGTGTTTTTCAAATAGTTTTTGAAGGAAAACTATTTTATGGGTCCACCAATTTTCTAAAACAGATCTGTCAGTTCAATCAACATTGAAAAAATTACATAACTGAATAAGTTTCAGTGTCTCTGTCTTATGGCTGGTCACAGTTTGGATGGCTGATTGTATGATCATCTCACCTTTACTGATTATTGAGAGCAGGGGTTTGACTACTCCAGAAGCTAGGAAGCATTCTGTCCAAGAAATTTTGAGGAACAGGGGAAAAAATGAGCCCTGCTGAGGGATACTTTGGATGACGCACTGAACCAGGAAAGAGATGGGGCTGTACCACTGGGACTCAGCCTATCACATCTTGTCTGTACATATCCTTTTAGGTGTGCATGAGTGTGTGCGCACACAGGCGAGAAGCAAAACCACCTCTTTTTGCAGGGAGGGGAGTACCAGGGATTGAACCGAGAGGCCCTCGACCACTGAGCCACATCCCCAGCCCTATTTTGTATTTTATTTAGAGACAGGGTCTCACTGAGTTGCTTAGCGCCTTGCTTTTGCTGTGGCTGGCTTTGAACTCTCTATCCTCCTGCCTCAGCCTCCTCAGCTGCTGGGATTACCAGCACGTGCTACCACACCCAGCTGTAAAACCACCTCTTACTAATTTTTATCTATAAAGGAAGAAAAGAAAGAATAAGAGCAAGAAAGAAGGAAAGGAGGAAGGAAGGAGAAGGAACAAAGGGATGAGAGGAGAACGAGTGAGGAAAGGAGGAAGCACAGGAGTATCTAAGGGTCCGGGTGCTCTTTCCCTCTAGGACTCAAGGCTGAAGCTCTACCTTCCCCTTGAACCACACCTGATTTTCACAGGTGAGCTCCCTTACAGCCTGTCTGCTTTTACGCAATGGCCTTTATGCCAGGAAATGGGCAGAAACCCAAGTTCAAAAGCCCTCAGAACATAGCTGAGACATTTGTCAGTGGGTCTGGAGAAAGGCAGAAGGCGAGAAGCACTCAGTGGGTGATGGGCGAACAGGAGGGATCAGCCGGAGTGGGCAGGTTCCCCAGGCCCTGGCAGTCAGCAGTGAGGACGCTTCCTGGGTCGTTATCACTGAAAATGTAGACCAGACTCTGCTAGACCTTGCTGGCAGCAGGAGTACCGGTGGGTGAAGATCTCTGACGTGAGAAGTCCTCTTTCAAATCAATGATGGTACTGTGGCTGTTTCAGAATGAGTTAAGGTGGCAGTATGGCTAGGCACACTGGCACAGACCGGTAATTCCAATGGCTCAGGAGGCTGAAGCAGGAGGATCACTTGTTCAAAGCCAGCCTCAGCAACTTAGAGAGGCTTTCAGCAACTTAGTGAGATCCTGTCTCAAAAAAAAAAAAAAAAAAAAAGGTCTGGGATGTAGCTCAATTTAAAGTGCCCCTGGCTTCAATTTCCAGTACCAAAAATAAATAAATAGATAGACAAACAGATAGATGCAGTATTTGGAGCCAGGCAGACTTTGAATTCAAGCATAGCTCCATGTCTAAAAGCCTAGGTGATTCTGAATAATTTCCTAAACTTGTCCAAGCCTGTGTCTTCATGTGTAAAGTAGTGATAATATTTCTCCCTTCATTATGTTTGGGAGAGGTGAAATCAAATAACTACTAGTGGTCACTGGATGATAATACTGAGTGAGCACTCACTAGATTACATCTATTATTATATGTCATTAGCATCCATGTTATTATTAACCGTGTTATTATTGTCATTATGAACATTATAAGTACTATTATGACTGGTGACCTTCTGGTTTTCCCCTTTTCTCTCCAGAACTGTGATATAATTATTGCTCTTCACTCAGCAAATTTTTTTTTTTAAGTTCCTGCTATCTGCAGGACTGAAAGATGAGTATGTTGTGAACCTCATGCCTGGTGGGAAGCTAGATTTTTTGCCTTTTGGGGAAGAGTCTTTACTAGATGACATAATGGAACCTCCGTGGCCTGAGCTTTGCATGTGAATAGGAAAGCGGGGTGTCCCTTGGCCAGTTCACACTTCTCTCAGAGACGGTGCAAGAACCTGGGTGCTTTTTCTCCATGGGTGTCAGTGGAACCTTACCTAGAGAGGCAAGTCAGTATTGCTGGAATTGTTCTAGAAGGTGATACTGTAGCAACGACAGTGCGTGGTTTTAGATGAACGGGGCTTAGTGCAGGCTTTGCTCTGCCTCGGCCACTTTCTTGCTCTGAGCTGTAGCACATCCCTGAGATGGCAGGGCCATTTGTGCCTCCTCATTTAACTTCTTGTGTCTGCTCCTTTTGCACAGCCACCCCTGCTTGTCAAGCATCTCATCTCTTACTATTCTAGTCAAGTCCCTCCCCCTCTCTGACACCTAACTGATACACTGGCCCCTGAAGTCGGGGACCGCACTCACCTGCAGTGCTACTGTGCTCTCTCTGAACGTCTGTAATTATACAGAAAGTACATTTGTGTGTGTGTGTGTGTGTGTGTGTGTGTGTGTGTGTGTGTGCGCTTCATGGATACATTTCTGTATCTTCCTGCTAAATCATATAACACAGTTCCTAGAATTTCAATGGAAATCTAGTTAAAAAACTTTGTTGACCAGAAAATGGGTAAATAAATCAAGCCATGGCTACAGTATTACAGATCTACATAGGATTGATTAGCTACCCTGAAACTTCCTCTGCATTTTTTAGTCTCCAAGAAGATTTCTCTTTCTAATGTTTTCTATTTTATAATCTTGATGCTCTTGCAATAGCTAAGTGCTCAAAAGAACTATCCCCTTCTTTAACTTTGAATTTGTTTTTCCTTTGATTGACTAGTCTTCTAGTATAGTTTCTCCCTTTGCTAGTTTTCACTTCTATTTTTTCATTTTGTCTTCATGAAATATTTTTTGAATGTTGTCTTCCATATACTGATGGTAAGGGAGAGGGAAGAATAGAAACTCATTGGATTAGACAAAGGGGAATGAAGGGAAGGGAGGAGGGGGTGGGAATAGGAAAGACAGTAGAATGAATTGCACATAACTTTCATAAATGAATACATGATAACTCCAAATCACGTACAACCACGATAATGGGAAGTTATACTCCATGAATGTATAGTATGTCAAATATACTCTACGGTCATGTATATCTTGAAAAACTAAAAAAAAAAATTAATTAATTATTTTTTAAAAAGAACTATCCCTTTCTTACTCCTACTAACCAAATTCTGAATGTTCAACTTAATGTTTTAGAAATTAAAGACCATCCTCCTTAGTTACTTTAGACAATTGCAGCCAGACATTTTCAGTCACCTAAAAACCATACAGATTTGTCCTCCCTTTTAATTTCCTTAAAAACTCTTTCTTTCCCCATCACTCCCAAACCTGATGACAATTCTAATTCTCTTTTCCTTCCCTCAGCCCCCCAAGAGCATGACCCTTGCAACCTGTCTCGACCCCATCTTTTCTCAGTTACTGATAACCCTTGCCCCACACTTCCCCCTCCCTGCTCTTACACCCTTCATTTATCTATTCCCCCCCCCCCGCCCCCCGGGATATTTCTCTGATTTGTTCAAGAATGTTGGCTTTTAATTTCCACAAGGAGTCATCACTGAATTCTTTCTGCTCTTTGGGCAGGAAAAAAAATCAATCTTTTAAACAAAAGATTGCTTTAAAATAAAAGCAATAAAATTGACCAAAACAGGCAAGCCCTTCTCCTGTCTTCTTCCCCAGGATCTTTAGGCCCTATTTAGGCATGCACAGTTCTCCCTTATCTTCAGAAAGTTGTCACTGGATTCCACATACTTATCTAACAGCCACTCAAGATTCTCCTGCTCTTCATGGTATCTAAACCCACAAGGCAGTTCCTTAACGCCCTCCAATCTGAGCCTTTAGTGGAGTGGACCTAAGAAATACAAGTGCTAAAGTCAACCCCAAGGTCAACTGACTCTCTCTCTAGAATATGGCAATGGGTCCTTCCATTCTTTCTTCAACGGGCAAGTTGATTCTGACCACTTTTTCTCTATTGTACTTGTTCATATCCTGTTGCTCGTAAGTTGTTGATTCAACACCAGCTCCATGATTCCCTTTCACCCAACCACCACTCATCAAGTACTGTGAGCACTGGGAAATACTCACTGTAATATAAAATGTAGGAAGCCTGTTGGTAATGGCTGCCATATGGTAGTTCATTCATAGCACTTCTCTACATTGATACTCTTTGTTTTACCTCCCAGGCAGAAACTGAGCACACAGAAATGGATGAACTTGTCCTAGCATACACGGAAATACATGCTCCAGGGAATACAGTGATCCCTGTGTGTGCCCAACTGTGGGTGTGGTACTCACCAGGAGAAGAAGACAGGCGTGTGACTCAGTACCACAGTATGGGGGAGTTCTGGCACTCAGGAGCATGGCATGCTGGGAAAGATTCTTAACCTTCACTGAACCATGGCCGAGACAGCTATACAATGGTGATAATGCCTGGGATTAAATTAACATGCACACAGAGTCTCATGCAATGCTCAGCCCTTCATGCTGCTGTGTCCCTCTGCGTCCCTTCTTCTAGTTTCATCTCTGATTATGATCCATGAAAGTGACCTTCCTGTAATCCATGAAGTTAGCACCCATCTTACAACTTTAAATTATAGGTCCTATTTTTGACTAAAAATCAGTATCTCAGAATAAAGGGATTAGGGTTGATGCAAAAATTCTTTAAATTTATATTATGTATGTTAAATATCTATTTTTAAATAAAAGCAATAAAATTGATCAAAACAGGCAAGCCCTATACTCACCATACTATGTCAGAGACCCTGGGGAGGCAACATACACACCCACCTAGAAAGTGGGAAGATAAACTTCCAAGAGCAAAATAAAGGGATTCTCTCTTTAAAATGCATACAGCAAGTACCTGCTATAAATGGTCTCTGCCTTTACAAGAATTCTAAATGTGACCAATTGTTTAAATGCCATAATTATTAGAGTCAACGTACTAGCATTGGAGTAGTTTAAATTCCTGGGAAAAAATGCATACGAACTCAAACAAACTTGTAAAATCCAAACAGAGTCTTTTATTAGTGACCCCTAATGACCCACAATCAAGGCTAAACATCTTGACTAAACAATTATCTTTGGGAATTGAAATGTAAACAGAAAGAAAATTTGTTGTCTGCCCTTACTGTGTGTGGCTATTCCTGTGTGTCTGGCAATAACATATCTACATACATTCTATCCATATTATAAAGTTCTTGTTGCAATTATTAATGTTATCACTTTTTCATTTAGAAAACAAAATGAATATAATTACATCACTATGTACACAAATAAATGGACTTTCCTGTAAACAAAACCCAGGATAAAACCATGTAGGAAATTATAGACTTTGCTCCTAGAATAAAGTATGTATAAAATGTCTCAGGTTGCTATTTATTCTGCTCCTTCTACTTTTGTTTCCAATTCATTTTGCATCTCTAGCATCATCATGGGGAAGGTTTTGCAAAACCTGAGCATCTTTCACTGCTCCCTAGAATTGTATCTCTAGAGCAGCTTACTGTTGGAAGTCCTGGTGCTGATTAAAAGTTCTAGAAATAAGCCTTGAAATGTTTGAAGATATACCATTGACCTATATATTTTTTAAAAGTGGTTAAGACAGTAAGTTTTATGTGTGTTTTACACAATAAAAAAAATAATAAATGTAGACCATCAATAAGCCGAGGGAAGTTTCCCCACGAAGAGAAATTATGAGGTGGTAGAAGAAGGAAATTTCACCAAGGGTCAGCTTCTGCCGTAACACTGGGCTCAGAGGAAGTGAGAAGAATACAAAGCTAAGAAGGAATGGATATGCTGCTGCACTTTCTAAATCCTAAACTGCCAGATCAAATTCAGTGCCATCCATTTGTTAAAAAGTCAAAACATCATAGACTTACATGCTTTTACACGAATGGAGACTTTTGTGGACTGGTTTCAGAAACTCTTCACTACTCTCATCATGAATAAGGAATCATTTCAGGAATCAGAAGGTTTAGCCACAAAAATCCCTTGCAAAGAGGAAGCAAAAGTAAATTTCTTTCTTTTTATTTTTCTGCAGTCGTAAACCTGTGCAAATGTAGAGATGAAAAACATCACCAAAGGTTGACGGTATGAAGAGAACGTCAACTTGCCCTTGCCTTGACTTAGGACATGTTGCTTCCTTTCCAAAGAAATAACACTATTTTTTTAAAAGCACAAATATCCTTGCATGGCACTCTAATAAACAGAGAGAAAAAAATTGAGAAGGAAATAGAGAATGGTTGTAAGAAGCTCTTTGGTCCTTACTTGGCCATCTGTCTTCAATTTCAGCCACGTTGTTTTTGAGTGGAGTCCCATTGTAACCAAATATAATAGGATAGGCGAGTTAATGAACTACGACACATGCCATCATAAATGTGATGTATCACCACGGCACAGCCACCCAAGATGCAAGGCAGCTACTGTTTTTCTGTGAAGCTACTAGTTTTTAGTACAGTGCTCTGGGGAAAAGTTGCCTCATTTATCTCTGTTTTTCTTGTAAAGTCTCAGACTGCTGCTCTATTCTTTTTTCTCTCTTCTTGACCTTGACCTCCAGAAGGAGGAAAAAAAAAATGAAAGAGGTACAGAAGCTACAAAGAGATTCAGGCAAAGAAGAAAGAGGTAGGATTTGGATTCCCCTGAGAGCAAAATATATCTTCATCAGTTATATAACCAGACAGAATTGCAATATCGTACAAAATCAATTTTTTGCCAACATGGGGACAGTGGTTGGTCAACTTAGGTACTACTGTGTCTTTGCGTTTCTCTCCTGAATACAAGCCCTTGACTCAGAAAATACCCATTTTTAAAAAATTTATTTATAATCTGTGAAACTAAATATAATTTTCTGAAGTGCTAAATTAAATTTCTTGCTCATGAAAAATATTCAAAATATGGTATTAGAAATGAAATACTCAGTAACTAGGAGGCTAGAGAGATTGCATTGGAAGAGTCTAGGCATCCCTCAAACCCATGTTTATTTTTGTGTATAATGAGTTGAATGGTTTCATTTTAACAGGATCCTTAATCATAAAGTCCATTAATATAAGAGATTTCGGATCTCATCCTCAACATGTCATTCCCTAACTTTACTTTTTATACCCAACTTTTATTAACCAGGTGAAAAACTGTCCTCTCGTTATTTGAGATGATTTAGACTGGAAGTTAAGTCCTGTTCACAGGATCTTAAACAGCTGTATGACCCATTTTAGGTTGACTTCTTCATTTTCTCTGGGTTCTTACTACCTAGCATCAATGTGGTGGACAGAATTATCCCCACCCCATAGTATTCACACCTTTTATTCTCTCCTTCTATGAGTGACAACAGGACCGTGAATATGATGGGTTTCACTCCCATAATTAGACTGCTTGGTATAGCAAAGGTAGAAAGATCATGCAAATGTAATTAAGATCCAAATCAGTTGATTTTCAGTTAATCAAAAGGGAGATTCGGTGGTCTTACCTCACCAGGTGAGCCCTGAAAATGAACAAGGCACCTTCCTGAAAGAAAAATTTCTGAGTAGGAGGATTTCATCCTCTGCTTGAAAGAGTGACTACTAAGTTACGGAAAGGGCTGACAGTGACCTCAGGATGAAAGCCTGCGAGAACTGGAGACCTGAGTCCTACAGCTATAAGGAACCACAGTCTTCCACCCACCTGAGTGAACTTGAAGAGGACCTTGAGTCTCCATGAGATCACAGCCCTGGCCAGCACTTTGATCAGCCTTGAAAGACCATGAGCAGAGACTCAGCTCACCCACGCCTAGGCTTAAACATGGAGAGTGAGATGATCATTTTTTATTGTTTTATGTCACTAAATTTGTGATAATTTTTCATGTCATAATGGGAAAATGGTATACAGAACGTATCAATCCACTCAGAGGCCTTGTAAACTATTTGATAATTAATTTCCTAGCTAATCCTCAACATGATATTCATTCTTCTGAACAGTATTCACACAACTGATGATATGAACCTGCAATCTGTCTTTGCAAACTCATTTGGTCTTTGGAATCCTTGAGTTGAAATCTAGATATACCCCCGTCTTCCTATTACATAGAGGAGGAATCTGAGATTCAGAAAAGTTTGAAGTACATTGTTAATAATTACAAATTAAAAAAAATAATAATCTATAGGCTCAAACATTCTAGGAAAGTGCTCTGCCACTGAGCTACACCCCCAGCCCATGGAAACATTTTCAGATTTATTCCAGAGTTCTTCTGCACAAAGGTAGAGAATGTACATGAAGACTTACTTTCAATTAGATCATCGCAGAACTAAAACCCCTCTGTTAAGGTTAGATAGGAGGTGTTCCCCCAAAGCTACTGTTAATGCAGGAAGGTTAAGAGGTGAAGTGATTATGTTATGAGGGATGTGACTCATTCAGTCCATCCTAGTCTGAATGGAATGACTGGTGACTGGCAGGGAACCACAGGCAGGTGGGCCATGGCTGGAGGAGGTCGGTCACTGGGACGTGCCCTGGAAAGGTGCAAGTTCCCTGCAGCTTCTTGCCCTTCCCCATCCTCTCTTGGCCTCCACTTCCTGGCTGCCAAGACCTACGCATCTTTCCTCTGTTGGGCCCTTTCCCTAAGATGAGCTGCCTACTGTGGGCCCAGAACAATGGAGTCAGCCATCTATGGAACGAGACCTCGGAAACTGAACCCTGAATAAACCTTTCCTCCTCTAGGTTGTTCTTGGTTACCACGTGAGGCAAGAGCTGAGGAAAGCACCCTCTCACTTCTGGGCTGGGGTAGCACTGCTCTGTGTTGTTGTTTGTATTTCCTTTAAAATCAACACACAAAATCAATAATCAATCAATCCGTCCATCAATCATCAATCCAACAAGCCCTTATCACTATAGTGGAATCTTGTTTCTCATAGGATCATTTTGGCAGAGTACCTTGTAAATGATAAGTATTCAATGGCTATTTCCTGAATTATTGAATGACTTCAACAAGGCTGAATTGGCCATATTGATGGGAGAGAGAATTAGAAATGTTAACATGTCTTCAGATTATAATGGGGTAGAGGAGTGGGCAGTAGGCCAGGAAGAAAGTAGACCGACTTTCTAACCAAACACTTAAGGGAGATATGATGTTTGTAAGGAAATGCTTGCAACATTTTTTAATGAAATGTTTAAAACACTATGATATGCCCAAATGAAATCACCAAATAAAATCCTCATTGACAAGGTAGAAAACAGCATCAATGAGACAGAATTTCAGGACCATGATTTCAATGGAATAGAATCCTTTGTGTCTTCTTGCCTGGCATGTTACTCCCACATAAACACAGCTATTGTTTTGGTCAGTTTTTTTTTTTTTTTTGATGCTGTGACTAAAAGACCCAACCAGAACAACTGTAGAGGAGGAAAAGTTTATTTGGGGGCTCACAGTTTCAGAGGTCTTAGTCCATAAGTGGCTTGCTCTCAAGTTGAGGCAGGACATCATGGTGGAAAAGTGTGGCAGAGGGCAGCAGCTCACATGGTGATCAGGAAGCAGAGAGAGACTCCACTCACCAGATACAAAAAATATACCCCAAGCCACACCCCAAATGTCCCCCCTCCTCCAGCCACAGCCTACCAACCTTCAGTTACCCCTCAGTTAATCCCTGTTAGGGGGTTAATTCACTGATGGGGTTAAGGCTTTCACAACCCAATCACTTCTTCTCTGAATCTTCCTGCATTGTCTCACATGTGAGATTTTGGGGGACACCTCACATCCAAATCATCCAGTTATCTAAAAACTTGGATCATTGTGCAAAAATGTTTTCATCAACCTCAGGATACCCTACATCTCTTCCAGGGAGTTGCCACCATCTCCCAGATGGAGAAAAACTGGAATTGCAGACTAAACTCTGAAACACTCAAGTCGTGTTTTACAAGTGATGTTCATCTGCTACATTCTGCACTTCTCTAAGGCTCACAGTGTTTGTGACAATAATCAGAAGAAAACAACTAGTGCCCCACTTTGTATTCTCAGGATCCAGCACAATGTATCTGTGTGAAATGCAGGAAAAGTATATATTCTTTCTCCTGATGATTCTCCCATTGTTAAAAAAAAAAAAAATCTCCTAACCAAACAAGTTTGAGAATTCCACCGGGCAGTATACTGAATACAGAATAGCTGGTGGAAGACAGCTATACGGATCACACAGATTCAGGAATTCAGTCTTTTCTGGTGGGAATTTGAAAGATTTACATGCTTTTGAAATCTAATTTTCTTTTGAACAAAGGATATTAAAAAAAATGTGCATTTCCAGAGCATATTTTTCTTTTGCTTCCACAAAAAGGTTTTATATGACTCTCCATAAAAACTCTCCATGCATGCGGCCCGGGTTCAATCCTCAGCACCACATACAAACAAAGATGTTGTGTCCGCCGAAAATTAAAAAATAAATATTAAATAATTCTCTCTCTCTCTCTTTAAAAAAAAAAACTCTCGATATTTGATTTTTTCTTAATTTTAGAAAAACATAACCAACACAAACACTATTAAAGCTTAAGTATCATTAATTGAATTGGACAAAAATAAAGAAAAAGGACCAAATGTTGCTCAGAAGAAACTGTCTTGGAGCATTATTTACTCTGGTTTCAGAGTTCAATGTAAGTAAGGCCCACAAGCCAAGGTCCCAAACTAAATTCAATAGATCACCCTTGTCCCCAGGATTAAAGGTCAATATAGATTTTAAGTCCTTTGGATATAAATAAACCAAGCAGTGGGATAACTGGGTCAAATGGTGGTTCAATTACAAGTTTTCTGAGGACTTTCCATACTTCTTCTCACAGTGTAGTTGCACCAGTTTGTGGTCCTGCCAGCAATGTATGGGTGTGCCTTTTTCCCCACATCCTCACCAGCATTTACCGTTATTTGCATTCTTGATAATTGCCATTCTGACTGGAGTGAAATGAAATCTCAGTGTAGTTCACATCAATGTTTATAGCAGCTCAATTCATATTAGCTAAACTGTAGAATCAACGTAGGTGCCCTTCAACAGATGAATAGAGAAAGAAAATGTGGTATATATATACACAATGGAATATTACTCAGTCATAAAGAAGAATGACATTATGGCATTTGCTGGAAAATAGATGGAACTGGAGAATATCATGTTAAGTGAAATAAGCCAATCCCCCCAAACCAAAAGTTTTCTCTGATATGCAGATGCTAACACACAATGAGGAGGGGGCGGAGTTCATGTGATTGGACACGGGGGAGAAATGGTGGAAAGGAGAAGGGATGGTAATAGAAAAGGTAGTAGAATGAATCGGATGTTACTATCCTATGTGCCTATATAATTACACAACCAATGTAACTCTACATCAGGTACAACCAGAAGAATGAGAAGTTATACTCCATATATGTATAATATATCAAAAATTCCTTCTACTATCATATATGACTAATAAGAACAAATAAGCCATATTTTAAAAAGGTCCATGTAGAGATAGCAATTCAGGAACATGGCACTCCATAATGCCTTCTGTTGTCAAAGGAGACACATGTTGTTCCCTGTTGGTTTTGTCTGGATTTTAGTTTGGAACTCCTGGAAACAGTAATCATTCTTTTTTTAGAAAATTTTTTATTAGTTGCTTAAAACATTACAATGATCTTGACATATCATACATTTGATTCAAATGGGGTATGTAGAATCTTCTTAATACAGACTGGCCGCCAACTTAGGATGGGGCCTTGATATCAAATGGGTTCTCTTTATCCAAAACAATAATTTCTCAAGAGCACACTAGTGGCCAGAAGAATGCTAATTTCAAAAATGTTAAATGATCACTATCATATAACTAACACATGGCAAGGATCTGGCGAGTCGATCACACCCTTCATGATACTAGGATTGCCAGATAAAATTTAAATTTGAAGTTCGAATAAATTTCAAATAATCCTTTAGTGCAAGTATATATCATAGAATGCATGGGCATACTTACATGTGGAATCTAAAAACATCAAATTCACAGAAGTGGAAAGTAGAAAGAACTCTTTCTATGTCATCTTATTTCACTTCCTCCATACTTAAACAAATTTCAGATTAGTTTTTAAGGCTGAATAATATTTAGGTATTGGGGCTGCGATGTGGCTCAA
The DNA here is from genome assembly GCF_045843805.1 of Urocitellus parryii. Lineage (NCBI taxonomy): Eukaryota > Metazoa > Chordata > Mammalia > Rodentia > Sciuridae > Urocitellus > Urocitellus parryii. Next base: position 19,479,991 of record NC_135540.1, read on the forward strand.
GCGGTAACACGCTCGCCTGGCATTTGCAGGGCGCTGGGTTTGAGCCTCAGCACCACATAAAAATAAAATAAGGATGTTGTGTCCACCGAAAACTAAAAAATAAATATTAAAAAATTCTCTCTTTCTCTCTCTTTAAAAAAAATATTTAGGTATATGCTACACTTTTTTTTTTTTAACCAATTCATCTAATAGTGGAACACTTACGTTGTTTCCATACCTTATCAGTTATGAATAATGCCCCCAATGAATAAAGAGTTGCAGCTATCTCTTCGAGGTATGGATTTAATTTCCTTTGGATATATACTTGGAAAGGGGATTGCTGGATTGTACGATTCTAACAATTTTTATCTCCGGATCAAGGATGCATTTATAAAGTACTTAACTACAATCTAAATTGTTACATGTTATGTGAATACAAAGCCAAGGGGTGGTTTCTACTCAATTGAGAAGCTTGAATTTGTGTTTAGGGAATAGTAAAGGTACATGGGATACAGTAAAGATTCAAGGGAGCCTTATACAGATTCATTCTTTCAGTAGTGCCGATGGCTAGTTCCTGTTCTGGTGCTAATGGTACAGCTGAGAGGAAACTGAAGTCCTGTTTCCAACAGTTTCCTTTCTGGTTAGAAATAACTACAGAATGAATGAATGAAGGGAAAAGCACCTGGTGTTTCTATGATGACAACTGAAAAGGGATATAGGAGGTGAATTTAGGTTTGCAACAGGCAAAATGGTCTCGAAGGAGGTGACATTTCAGCTGAGTGACCCAAAGGAGGCAGCCTACAGGAAGGCTAACGAGAAGCAGTATTCTGTTAGAGTGGAAGTCGTGCAAAGGTCCTAGGGTGGAAGTTCTGGGTAGGAGCTAACTTTTCATGACTCGAGAATGAAGAGAAGAATCAAGTGGCTGAGTCAGGAAAGGGGAAAGTTAAGCAGGGCTAGTAAGGCCAGAGGTTAGTTCTAAGTGTCATAAAGGGACACTGGAAGCTTTTAAGCCAGAGGGTGACAAGATCTGAAGTTTGGTTTTTTGTTTTGTTTTTATTTATTTTTTAATAATCCCAGCTCCTACAAAGACCTGGAATGGTTGCTACACAGTTCCCAAATAAACATGGAAGCCAGAGTAGTGCTGGAGATGCTTTGCAGGGGAGACCATAGCGGCTTGTCTCAAGGAGGAGTGGGGAATCAGATAGAGGTTAGGTTTCACATGTATTTTGTAGACAAATTTGACAAGACTCACTGATAGAAAGGAAAGAATCCAGGATAAATCCTTGGCTTAAGCACCTGCAGGGATAACAGCATCAATTATTGACAAGGAAAATCAGATAATCACTTATTCTTAAACGGGATTTATTCAGGTTGAAATGTCCAATAGATAGGAGGGGTTGGGGTTGTGGCTCAGTGGAAGAGAGCTCCCCTAGCATGTGTGAGGCACTGGGTTCCATCCTCAGCACCACATAAAAATGAATAAATAAAAATAAAGGTGTTATGTCCATCTACACTAAAAGAAAAAATTTAAGAATAAAAGTAGATAGATGGAAAATACAAGTTTAGTCCCTCTGGAAGATACTAAAGATTTTAAACCATGCAGGAGATTTCTACTTAATGAATTTGATGGACCATCTAGTTGGTTAAGGAGATTAAGCAAAACTTGATAAGATTTTTGAAACTTTCAAATAATTTTTTTTCTCAGCTATTCATACATCATGCCATTAAGTTCTTAAAATAGTTTGATAATCAAAAGTTGATGAAACTTTTTCAGTGTGTCTATGTTTCTGCTAGAACTTAAAATTGATATGTTTTATTTCCTGGGGCACAGTGTCAGCATCCCAAGGGACCATGAATCAAGATCTCACTTTCCTTCATAACCCAGAATTTTCTTCAGATAACCCCCTTCTCTTCAAAAGTGTACAACTGTTATGCGTTTTCATTTACATGCACAGACACACATGTGTGTTGTACTTTTTTTTTTTTAATGGTAGAGATGGTTATGGAGAATGGCTTTACCAGGGAAGAAAACCTAAAAGTTCCTGCTCAGCACACAAAGAAGAAGAGAGAAGAAAGCCACCCACCGAAGTCGGTAAGCAATGTTGGCACTCACTTGCCCTTGGCCTCAAAGCTCTCAGATTATACACTCCTTTTATTGGATTGTTATTTTAATGGGACTTTTTAAAGGGCGTTTTAATAGCCTCCTTGTTTCAGCAGATATACATTGGAAAGCCTTTGGAATACCTCCCAGTTGCAACATTTTGATCTTCACGTTTCTGAGAATTCTGACAAGCTACCAGGTAACAGTTAGTATGATATTATGCTGACACATTCCAGAGCTGGCAGTTGTTGGATTTGCCATGCGGCTTGTTGTCCAAATCCCTTGGGTCTGAGATTTATGGCCTTTTCCTCTTACCCACCCCTCCCTAGACCCTCGCCACCCTCCCCATTTTTTGACTCTGACTAACAACACTGGGGATGTGTTTTAGATATATCAGGACTCTACAGCGAAAGCCCAACCCTCGTTCAAAACACTCGCCACAGAAATGCTTATATTATAAATCTGTACTTTTCTGTGTCAGTTGAAAAATCAGATATAGCTTTTAGGGCAAAGATACTTGCTTTCCTATAAACATGCTCAGAGTCAGGTCACTCTCTGAACTGCCCCTGGTCACAGATCAGGAGTGATATCAATACATCCTCTGCCAAACTAAATCCAGCAGAGGGAATGACTCTGCAGTACTCACAGACTGCTTTCCCAAAGCAGAACTTCAAGGACAGAAAGGAACAGGAAGGAAGTAATTAAAATGCTTTAAAAGTTGCCTTTTGAGTGACTTAAAATAACAAGGGCTAAACAAGGGTAAGGTTGCCCAGCAGAGTTGACCTCAGTGGTGTTGGAAGTGATCTTCCTGACTATGGAAAAAAAGAGCAGAGAGGCCACAGTACTCAATGGCATCCTGTTGGACAACAGAGCTACCTGACCCTTGTTGCATTTTTCCAGGTTCATATAAGGAACAAAAGAATCATAAAGGGCTGTTGAGATTGGCATGCCTATTGGGTCCTGCACGCTAAGGCAACATTGGCCCAAGGCCTTCATTCCTTCCTTCATTTATTCAACAAAATTTATTGGGTGCCTCGATGAGCCATATACTGACCCATGAACTCAAAATATAAAGCTAGATAGAAATGGGGCCTGACCTCAAGCAGGTCAACCCCTCAAAGGGGTGACAGAGACTCAATAGATAAACACAGTCCAATGCTAGAATTCCAAGCACAGAGCTGTGCACTCTGAGCCTTAAGAGTGTAAAGGAAGGGCACTTAGTTTTGCTGAGGTGACCTTGGGAATACACCCGAGTTAAACTGTTAATAATGAATAAATTGGTGGAGAACTGGAGACTGTGAGGAACACGTGAGCAAATACACCAGGTGAGAACCACAGATGGGTTTGGAAGACATCACAGAGTGCCGTTTTTCTGTGTGAGAAGTCCATGAGCTGTGGCCAAAGAGAATATGTGCTGAAGAAATCAGGTAGCAACAGTGTGGAGGGCTTGGGGGTTACCCCCTAGACCCATCTGCCCAACACTCTCCCACCAGCCGCAGGGAGCTGTTTAAATTTAAAGTAAGTCATATATATTTTAAAAATTTGGTTCCTCAGCTTCACTAATCTCATTTCATGGGCTCAAAAGCCCCCTGAAGTCAGGGCTTTACCACGGAAAGTGCAGATTATGAAACATTTCCATCAGCACAGAAAGTTCTACTGGGCAGTTCTGAATCTCTGAAGTGTTTTATATAGGAAAATCAAAGTCAGGTCTTAGATTCTCACCCGCCAACTCTGGAGGACAGATTCAAAGAGATCAGACTGAAGAGAGGAGAGAGTCTTTTAATGATTCAAGGAATTTCCATTCTAGTGGGGCAAGACAGACCAAAAAAAAAAAAAAAAAAAAAAAAAAAAGGTAAAACACCTAATAATCCAGAGAATAATAAATGCAATAGATAAACACAAAGAAAGCAAGAAGGATTGGGGGGACCATTGGTGGGTCACCATTAAGTAGAGTGATTAAGGAATGTCTTACTAAGAAGGTGACTTTGAACAAAGACATTAAGGAAATCAGAGGATGGTGTAGGTATCTGGAGAGGAGTCCTGAGGTGTGGCACAGCATGGGCAGAGTCTAGCCCATCCTACAAATGACACATCTATCTGCACCATGAATTAAAATGTTCATATTCTCTATCTCATTGTATCAGTCATGGTTTTCCAGAGGAGTAGAAACAAAAGATAGATTAGATAGATAGATAGATAGATAGATAGATAGATAGATAGATAGATAGGATGGTGATAGAGACGATAGATATTGTGTATACATATGTATGTATACATGTATGCATGTACCAAGAGGCTTTCCAAAGGAATTGTCTCATATAGTTTTATGCATCTGTGCAGGATGGACAGTCCCCAATCCATAAGGCGCACTGGCTAGTGGGCAACTCAGGCAGGAGAGATGCTGCAATCTAGTGGCAGAATTTCTTCTCTGGGAAATCTCTATTTTTGTCTTAAGGCCTTGAACCGAGGGGATGAAGACCACCAACATGACCAATCATCTCCTTAGCTTAAAGCCAATTGATTTTATATGATACCACATCTACAAAACACCTGCACAGCAAGATCTAGACTGATGTGTGGTTCAGTAACTGGGCCCCACAGCCTAGCCACGCTAACACATAAAACTAAACATCACACTCATCTAATCTTCGTCCTCAGATAAGGGAACTGAGGTTGACAGAGTGGTGGGAAGTGATCCAGGAAGAAGAGAAAGACCCTTAAAACCTCTCCAAGTCTTCTCACAATAATCCTAGAGCTTTTTTGGCGGTACAGTGTAACCAGAACATGGAAGCCTAACTCGCCACTTGAAACTTCTGTGTTGTTACAGTGAGTTCAAGACTGAAGGAGAATTGATTCAGAGGTGCATTTATTTTATGAAGTCCATAATTGAACGGATTTTGAAGAGAACTGAAACTGCACCAGGCAGATTCTTTTCTAATCTTCACATTGTTTGTGCTTTGTATGAAGACACGCTAATGAAGAGAATTGATTTATTAATAAAGTAAGTGGATAAGGAGTAAAAGAAAAATATTTTTTTCTAACTTTTCCTCTTAGATTTAAGTTACCATAAATTCATCTGACCACCCATGTAGTTTCTTGGGAATACACAGAAAGTCACCATCAGCACCCAAAAAAGTAACAAGAAAGCTGGGCATGGTGGCACACACACACCTGTAATCCCAGGGGTTCAGGAGGCTGAGGCAGAAGGATGGAGAGTTCAAAGTCAGCCTCGGGAATGTGGCACAGTGACTCGATCCCCAGTACCAAAAAAAAAAAAGTAACAAGAAGAACAGACCAATTGAGGGAAATTATGTTGGAGTAAACCTTTTACTCACAATGTAATTCTAAGGAAATTTAATTAACTACAAAACCATTATGTGATATGAAATTAGGGCTATATATGGCACATGATAAAATATTAAGTTACATTTTCTGCTTTACTTTGTGATCATATTTTATGAAACAGTGATACTCCAACTCTTCAATAATTGCCATTTCATTATCAGTGGCTTCATCATAACTGACACCACATTTTTACTTGTCTACCATGGAATTGCAGGGCACTGACTTTTGATGCCATTTAGCTAGATTAAGATGCACACCTATAGAAAATTCATTGTTTGATGATGGCAGCAATTCCTCCCAGCCCACAAGAAGCAATTTGCATTACATTCAGTAATATTTTTATATCATCTCTAGACGAACATGTTCTTGATCTCCACAATTTCACTTCTTGCATGTGCCTATTTTAAATCACAAAATCTTTCATACTTAAGAGGCTTTTACTTCTTTTATTTTCTTCATCAAGAACCAATAAAAATATTTAGGCTATCTATGGAAATGACTACAGGATTTTCCCCTTTTTATCCTTAGTATTAACAACTCTGAATATGGATTTACACTTATTTTTTAAAAATAAAATAATTGTCCATTCTTTTTTTTTTTTACCTTTGGAATGCTGTGAAAGATTCTTTTTACTAATATTTCCCCTAGAATACTCTTATCCATCTTCATAAATTATTTCATTTTTTCTATTTGGATCATTTTTATTTTAGGTTTTCATACCAGCATTTTTTCATTCCATTTTTCCAATTTATTTGCATAGAGTCAAGCAAATTCATTTCAAGTTTTCACTTCATAAGTATGTGTGACTACTTTTTGTTATTGTCCTCTTATGGTTTTTATTCTTCTCCATTAGTTTGCTATTCAATCATCTACTTTGCTTTTTTCCCCTTCTGTTTACCTGTTTCAGAATCTGTTAATTTCTTTATTCGTCTTTATTGTTTTATCACATTCCTTAATTTATTTTATACTTCTTTTTCTAAACTTGAGTGTTTCATACATCTTTAATATCAATGTTAGTATTGTTAAGTAATAATAATTTTAAATTAACCTTGAGTGCCCTTGGATTTCCTTTTATCCTGAGAATTTTTAAAAAGAGAGTTTAAAACTTCCAGGTCTTTGCTTTTCTTATCATTGTTTTTAGTTTTATTATATTGGGAGACAATGCTGCCTTTACTATGTCTACTTTTGATTTAGCATGTATTTTTTTATTTGTTCTTTTTTATATGTACATGAAAGTAGAGTGCATTTTGACATATTGTATGTACATGGAATAAAACTTATTCTAATTAGGATCCCATTCTTGTGATTATAGATGATTTGCAGTTTCACTGGCAGGGTATTCATATATGAACTTAGAAAAGTGATGTCCAATTCATTCTACTGTCTTTTCTCTTTCCCTTCTCCCTTCCCTTTATTCTCCTTGGTCTACTCCAACGAGCTTCTATCCCCTCCACACCCTGCCACTCCTAATTGTGTGTTAGCACCCACATATCAGAGAGAATACTCAGCCTTTGTTTCTTTGAAATTGGCTTATTTCACCTTAGCATAATAGTCTCCAGATCCATCCATTTACCAGCAAGAGTCACAAAGTCATTCTTTTTATGGATGAGTAACATTCCATTGTGTGTGTGTGTGTGTGTGTGTGTGTGTGTGTGTGTGTGTATCACATTTTCTTTATCCATCCATCTGTTGAAAGGTACCTTCGTTGGTATCATAGCTTAGCTATTGTGAATTGAGATGCTATAAATATCAATGTGGCCATGTCCCTGTAGTATGCTGATTTTAAGTCCTTTGGGTATAGACCGAGGAGTGGGATAGCTGGGTCAAATGGTGGCTCTATTCTGAGTTTTCTGAGGAATCTCCATTCTGCTTTCCAGAGTGGTTGCACCAATTTGCAGTCCCACCAGCAATATATGAGTGAATCTTTCCTCCATATCCTCACCAACAATTATCATTACTTGTATTCCTGATAATTGCCATTCTGACTGGGATGAGATGGAATCTCAGTGTAGCTTTAATTCACATTTCTCTAATTGCTCTAACAATTAGAACTTTTTTTCATGTATTTGTTGACCATTTGTATTTCCTCTCCTGTGAAGGGCCTGTTCAGTTCATTTATTGATGGGGTTACTTGTTTTTTGGTGTTGAGTGTTTTGATTTCTTTATGTATCCTTGAAATTAATGCCTTATCTGAGGTGCAGGTGCAAAGTTTTTCTCTCATTCTGTAGGCTCTCTCATCACATTTTTTATTGTTTCTTTGCTATAAAGAAGCTTTTTATTTTTATACCGTCCCATTTATTGATTCTTGATTTTACTTCTTGAGCTTTAGGAGTCTTGTTGAGGAAGTTGATTCCTAAGCTTGCATGAGGGAGAGTTGAGCCTACATTTTCTTCTGGAATGTGCAGGTCCTTGACACACTTTGATTTGAGTTCTGTGAAGGGTGAGAGATAGGGATTAAATTTCATTCTGCTACATTGAGGATTTCCCATTTTCCCAGCATTCTCCAATATATGTTTTGGTGCCTCTGTCTAGTATGAGATAACTATATTTATGTGGGTTTATCTCTGTGTCTTCTCTTCTGTTCCATTGGTATTCATGTATGGTCCAGGGCCAATACCATGATTTTTTTAACTTATAATTTAGGGTCTGGTATTGTGATGTCTCCTGTGATTTAGCATGTATTAAAGTAGACTCTGTGATGTATTCTCTGTCTTTTTTTATCATTTGGGGGGGCATTGGGAAAGGTTCAGACTCAATATTAAAGGTGGAGAGACACCTATATCAACTAGATCTACTTTACTAGTTTTGGTATTGAATTGTTTTCTCTATATATTCGTATATATTCATTTCATGGTGGGCTGTGAGGCATCAACTTAACTCTTCAAAAACACCACATTTATGCTCATTTGTTGTATATCCTGTGCTTTTGCTTTAAATGTTTTTGCTATATTATTTCTATCCTATATTCACAACATTATATATTCATTCCAGATCACATTTTTCTTCACTATAATGATTTTTTTCTGAAGTCAACTTTGACATTATTGTTATTTCTATTTTATAATGTATGTTTTCCTGATATTTCTTTGTTGAACACTTCATGTTTATCTCTAACAGTTTCAGACTTTTGTCTTATAAATAGCACATGGATGGATTGACTTTGTCATCTAGTCTGAGTTTATTTAAAAAGTAGACCAGCTTTATTGATATCACAGGTAGGTTTGGTCCTCAGCCCTGATGTCATGTTAGCCAATGTTTATGTTTTTATTAATTTTGAGAATCTTTTATTATATCCTGTCTTTGTTCTGTATTGAAGGTGTTTTTCTTGAAAATTCCAGAAGGTTTTACAATATCCTTCTGGTGGTTACTTTGGTAAGTAAATTCTTTAATTAAAATTCTTCATTTCTGATGTGTCTTTGACTCCTACTGTTAGCACTGATAAAAGTAGTATATTTCTACTTTGTGCCTTTTCTTCTTCTCTTCATATCCTGATTATACTATGCTGATATACTTGCATTTGTCCTTATTTACAAATTTACATATTAGTCACATTTTTTCTTATTCATTACCTTATGCATTTAAATATATTTATAGATCTATTGCTTCAATGATCAATTTTGAACAATCTGTTTTACCCTCAAGTACAAAATAAAAATGAATCAATGTAATTGTATCCTTTCACACTTTTTTCTCCTCCTAATTATTGTTATCTCTTCTACATTTTCAAGCTGTGTAATAGTTATATCATGCCTATAAGCATAATCCACATATATGCCTTAATTATAATAAATGAATATTGCTTGACTTGGTTATCTTATAATCTAGTAGTTTTTTCTAAGATAGATTATAAAAATTGTATTCAGTTCTTCTAATGTGTTAGAAATGCCTTTATGTTGAATTTTTCCCTGAACAACATTAGCTGAGTTGAAATTTGGGGTCACATTTTTCTTCCTTTGCAGATATTACAGGCACTAGCTTTTAGGGGCCAAACTTACCAAGGAGAACTCCGAAATTATTCCCTTAGACACAGCAAAACATTTTGTGTTGGTATTCCACAAATTCTTAATTTATTTTTAAAATTCAGTGATAACGTATCTCCTAATATATCTTTTCAATCTCTATTCTGAATTTTCTCATTGTTTTGAAATAATTCTCTTAACCTATATCATTAAGGAATTTCCCTATATTTTTGCCTTTCTTTTTCTCAAGGTGGCCAATTGTATACATATTGGATTTGCTTTGCTTTTGCTCGCCATATACATAAATTTTCTTTACTAAGACTTTTAAGCTTTTCATTCATTTCCATTTTATTTTACTTGAACCTCTTAATCCTTTTTTCCATGCCTCACTTTTTTTGTTTGTTTTTGATAATATATATATTATTCCTAATGGTGCTTCTACTTTGTCTTCATTATGGACAATGTTTTCTGATAAATGTTCTTTATATGCTATTTGTTTTATCCAATTTATTTTATCTTTTTGTTCTCTTGGTGTGTACTTATTTACTTTCTTAGTTGTTTATCTCTGTTTGTTGGAGATATTTACCAGCAAGCCGTCAGAACTATGTCTAGGCTGGCAAATATTTATTCTCCTTATGGAATAGAGTGTCTTGTGTGAAAGGACTTCATCCCAACAGGGGGTGGGGGGTGAGGTGGGGAACTAGCATGCAGAACAGACTTCTGCAAATACAAATTACCTGTACCTCATTCAGCCTTTTTCATTGAGACCAAAGAGGATCCAGGAAAGCTCCTGCCTCTGGAATGAGCACCATGTCCCATAGACGCATGTCAGATTCTTGGCTAACTCAGATGCTCCCCTCACTTAGGAAAGTAATGTGCTGCCAACGTTTCCTGAGAACTGCATCTTTTCTCCTTGGTGGCTTTCACATCCGTGCCTTTGGTTTTCTGGATATTTCCCATTATATGTGTAGCAAGACATTCATATTTTCTATCATAGCCAGGGTTTTCTGTATCTCCTTAATCTGAGATTTCATATATTTAACCAAATCCAATTTTTTTATATTATATTTTATATTATATTTTTTGTACACTAATCCTGCTGGTTTTTTGTTTTGTTTTGGTTTGGTTTTTTGGTTTTTTCTCCCCTATTCTGTCTTCATGCTATTTGTTCTAGATGTAGTGTGTGTGTGTGTGTGTGTGTGTGTGTATGTGTGTGTGTGTGAACACTCAGATTACCATGGCCAGATTCTTTCTTTTTCTTTTCTTTCTTTAAAAAAATTTCTATATTGAATTTTTAGGATTTTTTTAAAAAAATAACTAATTTTGCCTGACATTAATTTTAAAAATAAGGCAACCTCAGTGGAACAACTTGGGTTCTATAAACATTTTTATGACTTAGAACCAAAATAGGAAGTCACCAGCATCTCTTTTTCTTGTCTCCTAAAAGTCTCCTTTGATTGGCTAAATTTATAGTTAAAAATAGATTTATAAAGGAGATCTATTATTCAGTAGCAAAAAGAACATAAACATATTGGTTTAAGAATAATATCAAATTTCTCAATTTAATGTATTTTTGCTATTTAAATAATAAGAGACAAATACTAAGCTTCAGGATATGAGAATTTGCAGGATTCTTGATTATATTCTCTCATTAACTTTCTAGAAATTTCAATATTTTACTATATCCTCATACACACTGAAGGTGGGTTTATTCTTTGTCATTGTTAATTTGCTTAGCCACTTAAAATTTTAATTTTTAAGATTATAACATTAAATAAGAGTAAATATCTTTATAAATATTCAATAGCATTGGCATTTCTCCTGTTGTGAAATAATTATTTACATTTTTTCTCCACATGGTTTGAGTCTGAGTAAATTTTGGATAGTGATATATTAACAATTGATTTTTAACACTTTCCCAGTATATTGACTTTATTTTTGTTTTTAAGATTTTGCACACAAAAAGACTTCTAACTTTTAGACATCCAAGTGTATCAATTTTAAATTTTATAAGTTATTAAATTATTTTAATTCCTTCCCTTCTTATTAGAGACTAAACAAATATTTGTTTCTACTTTCTTTTATTTTTGCATAATTTAATTTGTTATATTACTAGACTTATTGATCTAAAATTACTTTAACATTTAAAGATGTTAAGATTCTAGATTTATTTATTTTGGGGGGGTTTGAATTTTTTAATTATTTTTATTTAAATTTTTTTTTATTCTAATTTGTTACATATGACAGCAGAATGCATTACAGTTCATATTACACATGTAGAGCACAGTTTTTCATATCTCTGCTTATATACAAAGTATATTCACACCATTTGTGTCTTTTTCATACATGTACTTAGGATAGTGATGTCTATCTCATTCCATCATATATATATATATATATATATTTTTTTTTTTTTAACCACCATGCCCCCCTACCTCCCCCCCTTCCCTTTGCCCTATCTAGAGTTCATGTAATCCTCCCATGCTTCCCCTCCCAAACCCACTATGAATCAGCCTCCTCATATCAGAGGAAACATTCAGCATTTTGTTTTGGGGGATTAGCTAACTTCACTTAGCATTATATTCTCCAACTCCATCTATTCACCTGCAAATGCCATGATTTTACTCTCTTTTATTGCTGAGTAATATTCCATTGTGTATATATACCACTGTTTTTTTTATCCATTCATCTACTGAAGAGCATTTAGGATGGTTCCACAGTTTAGCTATTGTGAATTGTGATAAAATAAATACTAATGTGCCTGTGTCCCTGTAGTATGCTGTTTTTAAGTCCTTTGGGTATAGAACGAGAACTGGGATAGCTGGGTCAAAAGGTGATTCCATTCCCAGTTTTCCAAGGAATCTCCATACTGCTTTCCATATTGACTGTACCATTTTGCAGTCCCACCAACAATGTATGAGTGTGCCTTTTTCCCCACATCCTCGCCAACACTTATTGTTGTTTGTGTTCTTAATAGCTGCCATTCTGACTGGAGTGAGAAGAAATCTTAGAGTAATTTTGATTTGCATGTCTCTAATAGCTAGAGATGTTGAGAATTTTTTTTCATATATTTATTGACTGATTGTATATCACCTTCTGAGAAGTATCTGTTCAGTTCCTTGGCCCATTTATTGATTAGGTTATTTGTTTTTTTTAGAGTTTAGCTTTTTGAGTTCTTTATATGCCCTGAGATTAGTGCTGTATCTGATGTGCAAGTGGTAAAAATTAGCTTCCAAGCTGAAGGCTCTCTATTCACCTCACAGATTGTTTCTTTTACTGAGAAGAAGCTTAGATTGTTTCTTTTACTGAGAAGAAGCTTTTTAGTTTGAATCCATCCCATTTATTAATTCTTGATTTTAATTCTTGCACTATAGGTAGGAATCTAATCTGATATGTTGGAAATTTGGGCCTACTTTTTCTTATATTAGACACAGCGTCTCTGGTTTAATTCCTAGGTCCCTGATCTACTTTGAGTTGAGTTTTGTGCATGCTGAAAGACAGGGGTTTAATTTTATTTTGTTGCATATGATTTCCAGTTCTCAGAACCATTTGTTGAAGAGGACATCTTTTCTCCAATGTGTGTTTTTGATGCCTTTGTCTTATATAAGATAACTGTAATTTTGTGGGTTAGTCTCTGTGTCCTCTATTCTGTACCATTGGTTTACCTGTCTCTTTTGGTGCCAATACTATGCTGTTTTTGTTACTTTACTCTGTAGGATATTTAAGAACTGGTATAGTGATGTCACCTGCTTCACTCTTGCTAAGGATTGCTTTAGCTATTCTGGGTCTCTTATTTTTCCAGATGAATTTTATTACTGCTTTTTATATTTCTATGAGGAATGTCATTGGGATTTTAATTGGAATTGCATTGGATTTGTATAATGCTTTTGGTAATATAGTCATTTTGACAATATTAATTCTGCCTATCCAAGAACAAGGTAGATCTTTCCATCTTCTAAGGTCTTCTTTAATTTATTTCTTTAGTGTGCTATAATTTTTGTTGTACAGGTCTTTCACCTCTTTTGTTAGGTTGATTCCCAGGTTTTTTTTTTTTTAGGCTATTGTAAATGGGGTACTTTTCCTCATTTCCCTCTTAGAGGATTTGTCACTGATACACAGAAATGCCTTTGATTTATGGGTGTTGATTTTTTATCTTGCTACTTTGCTGAATTCATTTACTAGTTCTAGAAGTTTTCTAATGGAATGTTTTGGGTCTTCTAGGTATAGAATCATATCATCGGCAAATAGTGCTAATTTGAATTTTTCCTTTCCTATCTGTATCCCTTTAATTTCTTTCATCTATCTAATTGCTCTGGCAAGTTTTTCAAGAATTATATTAAATAGAAGTGGTGAAAGAGGCCACTTGTTCCAGGTTTTAGAGGGAATGCTTTCAATTTGCCTCCATTTAGAATGATGTTGGCCTGGGGCTTAGCATGGATAGCTTTTACAATGTTGGGATATGTTCCTATTATCCCTAGTTTTTCTAGTGTTTTGAACATGAATCATGCTTTATTTTGTCAATGCTTTTTCTGCATCTATTGAGATGGTCATATGGTTCTTATCTTTAAGTCAATTGATGTGATGAATTACATTTATTGATTTCCATATGTTGAACCAAACTTGCATCCCCAGGATGAACCCCACTTGAGTGTGGTGCACAATCTTTTTGATATGTTTTTTTATGAGATTTGCCAGAATTTTATTGAGAATTTTTTCATCTATGTTCATTAGAGACATTGGTCTGAAGTTTTCTTTTTTTGATGTGTCTTTGTCTGGTTCTGGAATCAGGGTGATATTGGCCTCATAGAATGAGTTTGGAAATGCTCCCTCTTTTTCTATTTTCTAAAATAAATTGAAGAGGATTGGTGTTGGTTCTTCTTTAAAGAACTCATCTGTGTATTCTTTGTAGAACTCATCTGTGTATTCATCTGGTCCTGGGCTTTTCTTGATTGGTAGGCTTTTGATGGCATCTTCTATTTCATTGCTTGAATTTGATCTGTTTAAATTGTGATATCACCCTGATTCAATTTGGACAAATCATATAACTGTAGAAATTTGTTGATGCCTTTGATAATCTCTATTTTATTGGAGTACAAGTTTTCAAAATGATTTCTAATTATCTTCTGTATTTCTGTAGTGTCTGTTATGATATTTCCTTTTTTATCCTGTATGTTAGTAATTTGAGTTTTCTCTCTCCTTCTCTTCATTAGCATGGTTAAGGGTCTGTCAATTTTATCTATTTTTTCAGAGAACTAAGTTTTTGTTTTGTCAACTTTTTCAATTGTTTCTTTTGTTTCAATTTCATTGATTTCAGCTCTGATTTTAATTATTTCCTGTCTTCTGCTTTTGGTGTTAATTTGTTCTTCTTTTTCTAGGGCTTTGAGATGTAATGTTAAGTCATTTATTTGGTGGCTTTTTCTTCTTTTAAGAAATATGCAATGAACTTTCTCTTAGTACCTTCGTGTGTCCCAGAGATTTTAAAACATTTTATCTGTGTTCTTATTCACCTCTAAGAATTTTGTAATCTCCTCCTTGATGTTTTTTGCAACCCACTCTTCATTTAGTAGTGTATTATTTACTCTCCAGGTGTTGAAGTAGCTTTTAATTTTTATTTTATTATGATTTGATAGAATGCAGGGTAGTATCTCTACTTTTTTTTATATTTGGTAAGTGTTGCTTTGTGGCATAATATATGGTCTATTTTAGAAAAGAATCCATGTGCTGCTGAGAAGAAAGTGTATTTGTTCATTGATTTCTTACCATTTTCACTGTGTTGTGTACATTCTTTTCAAGATTATATATTTTGTCTTCATTGACTGAGGTCCTATCTTCCAAGTGGTCTAATCTATTGGTGATACTTTTAATTGAGCTTTTAATTTGGGTTATTATTTCTTTCATTTCAAGGATTTCTGGGGTTTTTTTTATAACCTCTATCCCCTATTGAAGTAATCTTTTGCTTCCTCTATTTGTTTATGTAGCTCTTTGTTGAAATGATGTTTTGCTACCTGTGTTTACTCTCTTATATTATCCTATAATTCGCAGAACATTCTAATCATGTACACCCTGAACTCATTCTCTGTCATGTCTTCTGCTGTCTTTGCCATGGATTCTAATAATGTGGCATCTTGATATGTTTGGGGCATTATCTTCCTTTGTCTTTTCATATTGCTTGTGTGTCTTCCCTTGTAGCACTGTGGATCCGAGGTATTACCATTTTTACCCTATGGGCTTACAGTGCCCCTCTCTAGGGATGCATACCTCTCCTTTGAGGTGAAGGACAATGTTATCAGATCCCAATATAAACAGTATACACTCTAAAAACAAACGTTTGCTATTTAGACATTAACAGTTTGGTCACAATGCACAGAAATAGTGAATTCAATTATTATCTCCAATATACTTAGTAGGTTTGTAAAAAGGCTTACAGTTTCAAAGAACTGCGGGTGAGGAGTAGGACGATATACTGAGGAGACAGGAGGTAAGGATACAGAGTTGTTATATCTTAGTATGTCAGAGAAATCTAGAGAGGAAGATTAGTGGCAGGAGAAAGGAGAGAAAGTAATTTCAGGTAGACAGGTAAGTGGGAAGACGGTAGAGTACATAAAACATACATATATACTGAGAAAAATTTAAAAATGTTAAAATAGTAGAAATTGGGGGATAAAAGAAATATATATACCAATCACAGCTGTAATATACTATTCAGTCATCCCAGTCCTCAAAGTCCTAATTCATGCAAAGCACTTGGTTTCACATATGTTGGGGATGTGAGGGCAGGAGAATAGAGAGGGAGAGGTTAAAAAAAAAATCTCAAAGGAAGAAACAGGATTGTTTTGGTTGGGAATTCGTGTCTTTCCTGCTTCCCTTCTCATCCAATAGGTGGGGTTGTCGGTTGTTAGCTGGCATCTCCGCCTTCAGGGTGGTGATGTTTTCCAGGGTGTCACTGTGCCAGGGTAGCAGCTGCTGGGAAGGGGGCAGTTAGAAACTGGGTACCTGGCCGGAGTTCCAAACCTGGCAGTTGCCCCCACTGATGATGGTGCTGAAGGTGGCCCAAGATGGAGGCACCTGCTCTCAGTAGTGGGCTGTCAAGGATTGTGGGGGGAGCTGGGTGAGGCGATGGAGGATGAGTTCAGAGACGAGATCTGTGGCTTGCAGTGTGTGGCTGTCAGCTGACTTCAGAGCCTGTGTGAAGTTCTCGGGTGCGGGCGGGCTACTGCATGCAGGGGACTCTCTCTGCTGGAGCAGAGTCCCAACATGGTGGCAACTGGTGGAGCCCCACATCGTCGGTAGATGGGGGTCCACACAGAAGTGGCAGCCAGGGTTCCTGCATGTGAGAAGCTGCCAGGTATGCTGCGTGGCAGCGGCATCCATGATTTCTGCTTGGGTGGGTGGCCGAAAGGTCTGTGTGGGTGCTGATGGTCCTGCTGGGGCACCTGATAGTCCTGCGTGGATGAGTAGTTGGGAGGTCTACCCCAACACTGAGGCCTGGAGCCCTAGACAGGCATGGCGGCTGGGAGCAGAAATATCACTCACAGAGAAGCAGTATTCTCACAACTTGAGTCCTAGGTCATGGAGCAACACAGAATGCTGCCTTCCTCTGGCCTGTCATTTTGGATCTGATGTCTTTCTTTTTTCCTGAATAGACAACCAGTTTTCACAGTTTTAATATTTTTGTGTAATCCATTCATTCTTAATGGCTTTGACATCCCTTTTTTTAAAATAATAACTTTATATATATATATATATATATATATATATATACATACATATTTATACATATACTTATACACATATGTGGATGTGTATACACACACACACACACACACTCGGGTCTATTTCTGGTTTTCTCTGTTATTTATTTTAAATGAGTCTGGAGCCATGCCTATAGAGATTTAATTATCAGTACTTTGTGGTATGTTCACATATCTAAGGACATATTCTCAGTGTACCCAAACATCCTCTCTCATTATTGCTCTTTAAAAATATATATATCTTTTGGGTTATTTTTAATGGTTTAGTTCCCCATCATAAAGCATATTTTATGGACAGAACAGAATCTTCTCTCTATATCAAGTGTTCTCATTTTGAACATCCAATGTTTTATTATGTTGTGATGCCATGGTACCTTCTGGACACCTACACTCACACTAATATTGTGGAATGTTTCACCTAAAAAGTATTTCATGACCAAGAGCACTTGAGAAATATCACCTCTTTTTACTCATCTCTTGGAGATTCATGGTGAATATGAACGTATTTTTAAAAAAGAAATAAGTTATTCAGTGAAGGAATTGATACGATGTTGTTTAGTGTTTCCCAAATTTTCATTTTGTTTTACTGTTTTGCTGAACCATTATTAGCCAGTGGCCCTCTGTGTTCTAAGCAGGATATTTCCTTTGGGCTACTCTGAGTCCTTTTCATCACTCTTGTCTCTGATGCTGATTAATCCTCAGATAAGTAGTCATACATGGGAGTGTCCCTCGTTGGCAAAAGACAAGTGGCCCGAACAGGGCTGAGATGCTGGACGGGTGTCGTGTCAGACCCATGGAGGAGGTTTCCATTTCTTCATCTGAGTTGCTAATGGCCATGACTTCAGCAAGGAGACAGAGAAGCTGGACAGAGCTGTCTGAGTCTTCTCCAGTGAAGCAGAGTCTCCACAGCTAGCCTGCAGCCCTCGGAAAATGGGTCATTCCACCACCAAGCTGTGGCTCTGGGTGGCACTTTGGAGACACTGCGGTGAGGGAACAGACCCCTTATTCATCGCGGGGAAGATAGTGTTTTTCCTCTCCGGTGACAGATTCACACTGGCTCAGCGGCCTTGATGGTAGGCGTGACTTCCTGAGGGATTTTCTCTGGATGCACAGAAGGTTCCCTGAATCCCAGGGAAAGCCTGAGTCACCCTCCGTCCTGTCGGGGTGGGGCTGGCATGACTTGGATGCAGCTTCTACTTGGCTGAACTTCTATGACAGTAATTTTCAGTCTAAAAACCATCCACCTCCAGGAGAAATAGAAGAACATGTGAAGGAAGAGGCCCCCCAGAGGTGCTGAAAGGGGCAGTTAGGCCACCTCTCAGCCTCCTCACTGGTGCTCCAGGGTGACACATTACGGAACTTGGAAAATATCCTGGTTTTCTCTTTGACTTCCTATTTCCCTAGGGCAGCCTCTCCAAGTCCCTGTCCCCAGATATCCTAATAACTGAGACCTTCATAAATCTCACAGTGCTTGGGAAAGTTGGAACCAAGTCTGATCTGAATTCTCGACTTTGCTTCTTGGTCCTTAGCCTCCCTACAAAAATACTAAAGCTTCCTCTCCATACCATATCTGTGTTCTTTATCACTTAAGTTTCAAGAACAATTCTTGTTTTACTTAATGACACCCCTGGAGGAGCCATGTAAATTCTCACTCGCTGTCCACTCCTGTGCCAACACAAACACATATCTGATTTCTGTAAACAAGCAGAGGATGGGGCTATCTAGGCCATAAGTACCCCCAAGGAAGCCCCGGGTTTGTTTGCCATTCCTTAAAGCAAACAGTAGCCAGACGCCAGATAAAGAGACCACAGCAGGTTGACCCTGAGGTTGGTCAGGGAACTAAGCTGGGCAGTCACAAAGAGAAGGAAGGGTGTTTGACTCCAGGTCTGACTCTAACTAGTGGAGAGTCTTCAGTTTCCTGTGAAGCAAGCTGGTCATGGAGTTCGCATCACAGAAACTTCATGATCAAACGAGGTAATGTGTATATAACACATCTAGTCCATCACTGTGCCCACGGAATACTGAATTATGGCCCAAACAATGGCCTAGTAGGCATCACGGAAACCTTGGAAGTTCAGTGCCCATGAGTGGATTTTAGGAAAAAGTCTCACAATTTTTATCAAGAGTTCACCAAATAATTTTTTTAAAAACACGGAATAATAGAAGCAATTTTGAAAACATTATCACTGAAATAAAATACAGTTGTTCCAGACAAGTTAATCTTTCCAAAGTTACAAAGAAAACAATTTCCAGATTGTCATCCTTGATTACAATAGACACATTGCCTTTTTGCTCATTTAAATATTGCCCTTCCTTCCTTCAACTCAGTGGGGGTCCCATTACTGAATCTGGATCACTCAGGCAATAGCCACACAGTTTCCTGTTTAGATACATATCCAGCTTCTTCTCAGCTGCTGAAGAGCAGGGCTCTGATCTTACACCTTCCTTCCATGCCCAGAACATCCTTTGAGCATGGTTTCTGATCAGCCAATGTGCATCACCAGTAATGGCCTTTTTTTTTTTTTTCTTTTTACAAAAGTGTGTTAGAGAGAGTATAATGAACTTCTGGGTAAGTCCACATAATGGACTGTGCCCTCTGAACTTCATAGCAACTAGCATATCATAAATGCTTTATAAATGAAGGGTGATTGACATTTTAAAAAATTGGTTCACCATAAAGTTCTATGCCAATAAATGAATAAATTAGGCAGTTAAGAACATGAGGAAGTGTTTAGAATAAAGATCACCATATGGAAAATAAAAATCCCCTCTGCATTTATTTCAAATGAATATTACATTCACCAGAACAATGCATTTTCGTCAGGAAACTGAAGTTTAATGATCAGCTGCTCTTACATTCTGCTTCAGGATGGAGTCCAAACCATGTTGACTTTGGTTTCCCTCTTGTGGCCCCACATGAAGCACATCCACTTCTTTGAGTTATACATTTCTAGAAGTCTCTCAGCACCACCCCGATAACAAAATAAGAGAAGGAGGAATCTTAAAATCAAAGGAAACATGTCCAACACAGCAAGCCAATTATCTTTTGCAGTAATAGGGTTGGGAGAGAAAGAGGACGTGTTTGTGCAAAGCAATCACAGTGCCCCTGGGAGCTACTGATGGATAAGCTGTTCCTGAAACCTCTGTTTTTGAAAGAAACTGTATCAATTATACCAAGCAACTCATTTGGTACAGATCTGTCTTCCAACCGTTCCATGCAAACTACTGATAAGCACAACTTGAGAAAGAAACTATATACATTGTTCATTTAAACACAGAGCAAATGGAAAGCCACAGGACATGTACAAATATGGGAGCAGAAGAGAAAAATGCTTATGCCAAACAAAACTGCCTGCTGGGTGGGACAAAATCCTCCAGAGGGCACAAAGTCAAAGAAAGAATGGGTCACTGTGAGTGAAGGTGAATCCCTGCCGAAAAAAATCCAGCTGTTGCTATTTTTCTACCACAAAGGAGCATTTATTTCTATTTAAATTTCATAAGACATTCTTAACTGAATTTTTATAGCGTACTGATTAATAACTGGTTTTCTGGCCAATGTATTTTTATGAAACCCAAACATAGAATTAGAAAAATAAACAAACCTATGTGGATCATATTGTGTCTTTTTTAAAAAAAAAAAAATAAGGGATTGAGCCCATGGGCACTTAACCACTGGGAGCTTAACCCCAGCCATACACACACACACACATATACATGTGTGTGTGTGTGTGTGTGTGTGTGTGTATATATATATATATATATATATATATATATATATATAATTTAGAGACAGGGTTTCACTGAGTTGCTTAGGGCCCTGTTAAGTTGCTGAGGCTGGTTTTGAACTTGTGACCCTCCTGGCTCAGCCTCCCCAGCCACTGGGATTACAGGCGTGTGCCCTATGCCTGACATATTGTGTCTTTAATAGAGTAAGCTATGATACCCCATTTGGAGTACATGGTTAAAGAAGACCAGCATATACACTCAGGATGCATAAAGAACGTGTCACCTTGATCGTCTGTCATTTCAGAGAACAGAGCAGAGAGCTTCTCCCATTACATCATAGGGAATGTCAGTCCCATAAGACGTTAGCAGATGATGAGCCAAATTGATGGTGGTATCAAATCTCTCACTCACTGATGATAAAGAAGCAGGAACATATGGATATACAACCATTCAACCAAACAAAAAGTTAAAAAAAAAAAATAAAAGCAAGCTCCTAGGACATGTCCTAGGACTGGGCACAGTTTTGTGTCTTATTTCTACCTTTTTTCTCAGAGTATGTTCAAAAAGATACTCATTCCACCAAAACCACATAAGCACATATGTACAAATGAAAAGGCACCTAAAGAATGTACATGAGAAGATAATCTAAAAAAATACTGTACTGTATCTTTTATTGTTGAGAATCACAACAATAAATTCATTAAAGATTTCAGTAACAAAAGAACCTATTTAATCCAACATTTAAAAAATTTATCTCACCATGAAAATGTTTCCCTTTATTAAATGTAATATTTATTCATAACCTATGACACACAGAGCCAATGTGTGAATATGCTGCTCTAGAAAAATATTTACTAACATATATTAACTTAAAAAGTACAAAGTTTAAAAAAGTAGAAGGAGCTAGGGTTGTGGCTCAGCAGTAGAGCGCTCACCTAGCACATGCGAGGCACTGGGTTTGATCCTCAGAACCACGTAAAAATAAATAAAATAAAGGTATTGTGTCCAACTACAACTAAAAATATATATTTTTTTAAAAAGCAGAAAACAAAAGTCCCAGAATAGTCTATGCTCATTGGTCCTATCTAGGTAAGATGATTAATGTATTTGTTGGCCTTGTTTTCTTATAACACTTCTTGTCCCCCCCCCCCCCAAAAAAAAGTTATCGATAGCAATTTTAAGGTTTAATATTATTTTATTTGGCATGGGAGAAAGGTGTATAGAGTATGACCTATTTTCTCAAGTTTCCCAAGCATTCAAATCTCTATTAGGGCTATAACTAGAGCCAGACACCTTCAATGAGTACAGCTCAGTCTTACAGGGCTGGGTGTTGAATGTTGAGTATTGAATGTCATGTGAAGTGCCTCGGGCTCTTATTTCTACTCCTAATTGGTGCACCTGAAAAATATTCATTGAACCGAGCTTTGAATCACTTGCATAATTAGTGTAGTCTATAAGAAGGAGACCAAATCTAGAGCAAAGTATTTTCATGTTCTTTCTCCCAAAAGTCAACTTTTGGCCAATGACCAAAATACTATTCCATCATATTTGCAAATCCCCTTCCTCTGCAAGTGAACAAAAGCACCTGGGTTCTCTCTCACTTCAACAGGTGGGCCAAACAAAGTTGAACAACAAACATGCACACTCCAGCCAGGAGCAGGCAGACAAGAGGGACCCAGGAAAGGTGCCCGGCTCTCCATTCCCTATAAGCATCTCACATTAAGTAATCACAATTGCAGAAAGTTTTCTATAGCAGAGATGTGGCTACTGTTTTGAAGATGCTCATAATCCAAAGCTTAGAGCACGATAAGAGTAAGGATCAGGATTCACACATTGCAGCTTACCACCATGTGGCTCTAAGGCCTAAATAGCATGGGAGGGGAGAACTATTGGAGAGTTGGAGAACAATATATGCAGGAGTCTAGGAAATCAATACAAACAAATCAGTCAAGTAGTGTGTGTGTGTGCGCGTGCTTGTGTGCACACGACGTGCACACCTGTGTTAAGCGTTCATAAAGCAAAACGAAATAGAAAGAGGTGTATGACCAGGCTTAAGCTCTCAGAGAAGGCTTAGCTTTCTGGTTGGCTAAATGGCATACCTAGAGGAAAAGTTTAAAAAAAAAAGGGGGGGGAACAGTATATAATTTAGTTCTAACTGACTGGATAGAATCTGGCACGCAGCCTGGAAAATAGGCATTTAACATGTGTTTATTGAATTTAATTAGATCTATAAGCCGTCAGAGGGCTAGGCAGAACTCTGCAGTTATACAGGAAATGAGGATTCCTAATGAGGAATGACAGACAAAAGCAATGAATGGCATAGGTGGTGACATGAACCTTGGGACAAGTTGGGGAGAGAACAGTTAGAAAAGTTTTTTTTACAAAAATCAACAGTTACATGTAATAGGAAAAGTGCTTAGAACCACTTTTATGATATAAGAAGATAAGTGACCATCAAAGCACATCCTGAGGACCACCGTTTCTAGTCAGGAAGATCAAAGAGAGATGAGACTTGAAAGAGGCAAACTAGCCATGAATCTATTTTGGGGTTTGTCCCACAACTGTCACGACAATATCACTTTGGAACAATTGTCAGAATTTGATGGTCAGCTCAGGGTAAAAAGGGTAAAAGTGACCTTATTTGAGGTTCAGAAAGCATTTCATTTATTCTCAAAATCTAGTTGCATATTCAACCAATGTAAGAAATATATTATGGTGATCTTTGTATATTTTTACCCATGTATTATTACAAAAAGGCATGTTACTTGCTATACTCTATACTTTACCAACTCTAGTGCAATGAAAAAATGTGTGTTTGCATGTGTGTATGAGAGAGAGAGAGAGATCCCTGGGCGTGTTTGGCAACTTGAGACTCCTGTGTGACATAGAGAATCCAATAAAATAAACAAGCGTGAATGTAAGTTTGGAGAGTAAGAACCTGAGCAGGCAAAATAGATACCCTCCTGCCCGTGTCATTAACAGTGAGGAGGAGGAAGATGACATGGAAGCTTTCTGTTTTCAGGTACATTTTCCAGTGGTCTATGTCCACCTGTGACAGGGACCATCTCCAAGTGAATATTCATTTTCAGATATAAACATAGTAAACTTCAATGATCCTGATCCCAGAACAGCTCTGGTTGTAGGAGCAGAGTCTTACATGCAATAACTCGTTGCTTCAAAGTTAATGTCCTATTCAGCTTTCTCGACTGTGAACGGCAACGGCCCTGGTGAATGGAAGACATCATTGCTTCATGTGAAACTCACACATCTCCCTTCATCATAGAGTCACAAAATTTCCAAACCATAAAGCTAAACTCACTTGTACTGCTGGCCACAGAAGTTATACTTTAACTGTAAGCATTGGTACTACGATAGGCATTGCTAGGTGTGTGTTCTTTCATATTTGTGCCCTCCCTCTTGTTTGGGAAAGTGGACCTCAGAGAGTAAAGCCTTAAACATTTTGACTAATACCAACATAATATCAAAAGTACATGGTCAGGGGTCTATTTTGCTGCAAATGATTGTTTATAGTAGAGACCTGAAGAACATTTTGAACTACGGTTTTTGTGAGTTGAAGTACTAATGGGTCATAGACCACTGTACACTCAAAGAAAAATTTGCAGGTTAGAGGAAGTGGAGGAAGAAAAAACTGGCTCATATTTTAAATTGCATTTTGCTTAGTTAGATGAACTGATTACCTTCTTTTTCCACCTGTAGTTTCTGAGAGAGAACAATACAGGCCTTCCAACTCCAGTGGAAGGATGTCTATGCACTGAGCTCTGCCATTTGTTTAATTGCATAAAGGCATTTTTTATTCCTGAAATAATTAGTGGAGATAAGAAACTCTCCCACTGAAATAGGCCCACAGACTACATTTTGGCAGTGCCTCTTCAGCAAAGAGTGGGCCTCAGTATCAGGACTTGTTTTCCTCCTGAAGACAGATACCACCAATGTAACCCTGCATTTGCCATGGAAATCATCACTTGGGCACTAAATCCAGCCACAGAGGATTTGGCAAAACGGCCGTAACCTCCTCTCTCTCCTCACTAGGGAGAATCCCACCACAGTTTTCCACCCGTTGGTGACCTCCATCCTGGATTACCTCAATGCCCTCTGCTCAGGACTATGGTGAAGGACCTCCCAGGAGCTCCAGCTGTTGGTGCAGAATGCATCGTTGTGTAGTAATTAATGGTCATAGGCTGAGATGACTGGAGTGTCTCTAAATCCCCGGGGCCCATGTGGCTGGTCATCCTTTCACCAGCCAGAGTCACTGAGTTTTTCAGGAGGTATCTTGAGCCCATTTACATTTTGCAACTTTTGAAGCCCCAGAGAAGTCCACACCACTCTAGGCAAAGAGGCAGATTGGATGTCAGTCCAGGTAGAAAACAGAATGGATAGATGTAAGAGGGGTTCATTGGCTTTGCACAATGAATCAGACAGAAGGAAGCAGTAAGGAAAGTGATTCTCTCTGAAAGGGGTCACAGTGTCCAAGCCTGAAGCTGAAGGCTAGAGATGCTACCCTGAGATGGTGTCTCCACCCATTCCTACCAGAACAGCAACTAACTAAGAGATTTTTAAGCAGATGAGCGTGAAATAGCAATTTTCAGCAGAGTAACTGCCTCACTTGATTCTGCTTCCTCTGGTCTTTGATGACGTCTGAGATTATTGCCTACGACCCAGGTTGTTGACTATGTAATTCTGCTAAGAAATACCAAGGCAAAGTATCATTTTCCTTAAGTGTTTTACTTCCAAAGTTTGCTTTTGTAAACTACGTGCTGGGAAATCAGAGACAGATCCTCCAACCTACCAGTGATATAGAAGACTCTCATGTACCTGGTGGATTATCTGGGTTCACATTCATCCAGAATTTTTGGTTTGGACAAGTCAAGTGTTATGTAAAGCTGGACATTAGAACACAATTTAAAAACAGTAATTGAGAATAACTAAAATAACACTGCGGATGGCACATTCAGAGAAATCAGTCATGATTGCCAACGGCAAAACTGAGTTGAGCTCAAAGAAAATCCACATATGGACAGGAAAATTAACATTTAGTGCTATAATAAAGGATTCTTAAGAGCAAGTAGAATGAGCTGTCCAGGTTTTAAGATGAAACCATCCATAGCCTGAAGAGAAAGTTGATAATCAAGTACTTTAAGTCAATGGATACTCATTAAATTGAGAAAGTGAAACATGGAAAAATTGATTTAGCTTAATTCATATAATTAATTCTTAGAATTAATGTGGTTTTATGCTGCTAAGTGTATCAGAGTGACTCTTCATAGTTAGGGGTATTCCCTTCCTCCTTAGGACAGCCCCAGTTTTAGAAAAGAAGACCCTATGACAAAATAGCACATTTAGTAGAAATCAGTATGTAAGGAGATGCTGTTACAACATGTTGACACAGATGCTACCCGTGTGTCACAAGGGTGTGCTTTCATTAAGACACCCTTGTTTCTGCCTCAGGATCATGCCTGTCTCCCTGTGAAGAGCTGGTTTCAGCCCCGATTCCTCCTATGCCCTCTTCACAACACCACTGTCCTCACTCTGGTCTCCAGGCTGGGCTCAGCCTGACACAAGCCTCAGGCTCTGTGGACTGCCTGAGCTCCTGCCAGGGGCTTCACCTCCTAAGGACTCTACCCCACGGGCAGCTGCACACTGTGCGATACGAGGGTCAGTTTTCCCTCACATTCCCTTGCATTGAAAGACCCTTTGAACTCAGTGCCCAAGGAACATGGCACTGACTTTTCTAGCCCCCAAGCAGCACCGTGTTCCATAGCGTTCTGGTTTGACTGACAGTTCTATTTACTCGTTAAAATTTGATGTATTCATTAAAAGTCCAGAGACAAGCATCCCTCTGCTGTGTTGTCGTGGTTTCGTTTTTGTTTTTTAACAAAATACAGCAAAGATTAGGAGAGAAACCAAGGTCCAGGTAACTTTTCTAATGAAGTTAAATGCAGCCTTTTTCAAGCCTAACCTTCTCTGGTCCCACCTTGATACATTCTGGTGTTCTTTCTTCTGAAAAGCGATGGTGATCAATGGGTGGCAACGTTTCCCCTGTGTCCTCACTTTGCTTAACATAAAGATGGAAGCCTCATTAGTCCTTTCCCTCCTTCCTTCCTTCCCTCCTCCCTTCCTTTCTCCTTCCTTCCTTTCCTTCTTGATTTCTTTCTCACTTGCTGTGTTTGTCCCTTCTTTGTTATTTTACTGATCTGTTGTGGAAATTCTGGTCTTGTGGACTCTCACTGGTCACCAGGTTATACTGATGGACTGTCAGTGTCCACCTTGTATTAATTATGTGATTCCTGATGAACCTCTTCATGTGGTCAGAGTATCAGGAAGGAAGGAGGGAAGGAGGGAAGGAGGGAAGGAAGGAAAGGGGAGGAGAAGAAGAGTTTCTGTCATTGGCCTCCCTTGTTTTCATTCAAACTGTCCCCTACTTGTCCTTGACTTTCTTGCTGCTCAGGCTGACCGAGGGTCATTCTCTCCCTCGTGTCCTATAAGTTGGGGTTGAACACACAGCACCTGAGTGCCTTCAGTGGCTCCGACAGTCTGGGGTTGCTTTCACCCTAGTGCACTCCACAGTGCCTGGATGGGTCCTGTGTCAGGTCCTTACTGACAGAAAAATCAGAATGTGAAACTCTGTGGGCATGAACCCTCCCTGGGGATAAGCCACCTGGGGAAAAGCTGGTCTCCCCAAAGACACTAAGGCAGTAAATGAAACATAAAGGAGCCAAGATCCCAGACGCTGTCATGTGCTCTCGGAATGGCCATTTTACAGTTTGGAGTCTCATTTTCTTTGCCTGTAGCAATAGAAGGTTGGAAGCTAACAGATGATAAATTGCCAGAATATGAAGAATCAGGAACAGTTAAGGCCTCTCAGGACCACTAGTGGACAGGAGTGTCCCCTCTCTGATTTTGATCAGTCCACCTTAGACAGGGCTCCAGAATCAAAGTGCAGCAAGACACATTATTAATTTCAAAACAAGGAACCAGCAATGAATATTTTATTTATTCATTAAAATTTTAGTTACAGGCTAGGAAAATAAAAATATTTTTATGATAAATAACATTTATCTCAAGACACCTGAAAACCAATTTCAGAAGCAAAGTAAAGGTGTCCATTACTGCCACCATTACTAATGGTTACTTGGATGTTTTAGGCAATTATTACAATATTAATTGTAAGAAAACTAACTGCTGAAAGGGAAATATAAATTATCTTAATTTGTCATACAATTATTTGAATAAAAGAAGCCAGTATAAGTAATTGAGCAACCATTAGAACTAACAAAAGAATCACAGCAAGGGGGTTGGTGGACATTAAGAAAAATACATAAAATCAATACCTTAATAACCAGTTAGAAAATACAACATAGTTTACCCCATTCAAGAAAAAAAACCATATAATTACTAAAGAAACTTTACTACCAAAAAGTAAAGTTTATCAAATTATTAAAATAATTATTTAGAAAATAATATGGAAATGAGAGTAGACATGGGTGGCTGGTAATTGTGGGGAAAACTGGTAATTACTCATAGAGAAGCTCAGGTGTGGAAGGAAAGAGAGGAAGGAAAAGACTGTGGGTGGAGGTGAGAATGGGGTTAGAGTTGGAGGTGAGGGAGAAATAAACCATAAGAATTACCAGAAGAAAAACTAGACTGGTTCAGCTGATCACTAAGAGACCATTATTTCCCTCCTTCTCCTTAGTTATTAGCTTCATTTTATGGTGAAAATCAGATACATCTCACCTATACTCTAGGCTTTGTCTACTGAGATTACAAAGATTACTAGTGGGTAAAAATTACAAAGAAAACTGAAAATTAATACCAATGGGGAGATGCATCTAATTCTCAGTGTTAAAATATTTACCTAGGTACAAAATTAAAAGCATTTATATACAACTATATAATGTAACACACAAAGGACCCAAGAAAGAAAAGTCAAAGACAGGTTCTATTCTATGTAGGAGTATTACATCACAAAAGTCACATTACAAAACAATTCAGCCAAAATAAATGAAAAGATGTTGATACCAATGTTTATGTAATTGAAAAGTTAATAGTAAAATGAAAACTTGCTGGATGTGGTGGTGCCTGCCTGTAATCCCAGTGACTCAGGAGGCTGAGACAGGAGGATGGAGAATTCAAAGCCAGCCTCAGAAAAAGTGAGGCACTAAGCAACTCAGTGAGAACTTGTCTCTAAATAAAATACAAAATAGAGCTGATGATGTGGCTCAGTGGTTGGGTGTCCCAGAGTTCAATTCCCAGAACCAAAAAGAAAAAGAAAGCTTTATCAGAAATCTTTCACTAAAACTTTCTCTCTATACTCAAGAGTTAACTGTATGCATAAAGCCATAAAAAATAAGGAAACAGAGGTTAGTGTTTACTTATCTCTGGATGAGAAGTTTTTCCAAATGGGGTAAAAAAATCAATGGGAGAAATCCAGATAGATACTAACACATAGCATTTTTAGGTAACTTTATCAACGCTTATGAATTAGAAAGAGAAAAAAGGAGATCATCTACACAAATTATCCAACTAAAAATTGACACTAATGATATTTGAGAAAACTGAAAGCAAACAGAAGTAAAGTTTTCATAAAACATTTGAAAAGAAGGCACAGGTTTGATGAATCCAAAAAAATGATTTGATTAGACTGTAATTACACACTTAGAATCACTGAAAATTTCTCTCTCTCTTTTTTTAATTTTAAAAGTAGCCTTCAATAAAATTACTATGCAATAGCTCGACATCCTCCATGTTTGAAAGATGAGTTGTGGTTAGTAAAGATTTAATCCCTATTCAATCTGTCCTAACAGTTTGGTGCAACTTTCGATTCCTTTGTTGATTTTAGGTAAAGTGGCACTTTGTCTCATGCTGTTCTCCCAATTTTAAGTTCCCGTTGCTTCCTGAGTGGCCTGCCTCAAGAACACCAGAGCTTTGTCTTAGACCAAATCCTCTTTTTCTCCTACCCTAATTGGAAATGCTAACTCCCTTATCAAAAAGTTTTTGTATAAATGCTTTCTCCTACCTAATTAGGTAACAGATGACTTTTGTCCAACTCTTCCTGGAGGTACAAAGAAATCTACAAAGAAATTAGGTGGACCATCTCCACGTCAGCAGAAGGGACTTCTCAGCTGCTTTTCCAATCTCAACTGCTGTCTCAATTTGCCTATCTCTGTTTTACTGCTTCAACCCAATAACGCCGCATTTCCTGAGTCCTAAGAAACACTTTACTTTTTATTTTTTAATATTGCTAAAATTGGACTTTCATGTGAATTCGCCAAGGTCCTCTTATTACCTTGTGCTCATCTTAATTAGAATTCAGCAGGCCTTTTAATGACAATGACGACTTACCTCCTACATAAAACTTGCAAAATATCAAGTATCACCTAAAAATTATTTTCACAAAGGAATAATCTCTCCACTGTGGAAAAATAAAAATAAAAACTATACACAGAGAAAATCATAGTAAGCATATTGTTAAATTTCTTCATTTAGACTTTAAGCCATCCCTCTACATTTTGGAAGGATGCACACTATAAACTCTTTTCTGGAATTCTTATAAAAGCCATTGTGGAAGATCTGGAGAAATATTTAATTACTTAGAAGTGGGAGGAACATTCTTTTGCAAGGAGACACCTGCTTTAGTGAAAACTGGGCTGTTATTCAGCTGGATGCTCTCATGGGGCAAAAATGCCTGTTGGTTCAGATCGTTCAGTGCCCGTGCTATAGCTGTCCTTACAAACTTTGAACGTCACCCCCTTTGAGTGTTGGTAAATGTTTAGCAACTGGCCTTTTGGGAAAAAGTGGGGAGAAGAACACTTGGTTGCATAGCATGTGCCAATATTCGTGGTCTCCCACCAGGTGCAAGATCAAGCACCCTACCTAATTAAAGGCAGAATTGGGAAGAGATGCTCACAGGCTCCACCAAAACCCTGATTTGAATATCAGGGAAAGAGATTTCAAAAAGCTACTGTATCGTTGAAGAATGTGTCAGGCTGACAGCCAGACTTCTTGAAGCAGAATTATGGAAGGGGAGCAAGCACAGCAATTTGGGTGACAGGGATCACTGCTTGGATCAGAGATGAAACATGTTTTATTGGAAAAAGTAGTTGCCAAATTATGGTGTATTAGGTTGTTTACTGGAGAAGGGTAGCAATATAAACACCTTAATTTGTTTCACCTATGAAATCTTTGAAAAATTCTACATCGCTCACTAATACCTGGAAATGAATTGTGCATGTAAGGTGGGGCAGGGGTCTGGGAATGTGGATGACAAAAATACATTAAAGAACATTTCAGAGCCCCACCCTCCCCCCAAAAATGGAAAAGAGGACCAATAGAAGATTTCCTAGAAAGAAGCATGCTACGGACTTATTAACCATGATCTCTATGTGCCCTTGATGCCAAAACAGACCCAATTTTGATATAGTCTGACTCAATCTTCTACTCACAAGTGTTCCCTCAATTTTATGAATTCATAGCTATCTTGTGGATTGAGTTGCATAAATTATGTACATTTCCCAAATCCTTTTCCCAGATTCTTACCTGAGAACATTTCAGAGAACGGTCAATTTTAGACTCTGTGAGGCAAGATACAAACATATACGATGTACTGATCACCATGTTGAATAAATTGGGAAAATAGGGGCGGAGAAACTGAAGGAATTTGTCCAGGAGCATCACCTCTGTCTGTGAATAGACCCAGAAGTTGACCTGTGTCTGCAGATGTCTAACTCTTTCTTCCAGACAGTATCTATTTGGCTCTTCTGCAAGAGAGCCCACCAGAGAGACCAAAGGGGCCCTGATATATGTTGCACATTGCTTGAGAAACTTTCTGCATTGGGCCAGCTCTGAATAAAGAAGTGGGAGGAGGACTGCCTGGGTCTGTTCTCGGTGTGGTCCAGAGGCCTGTAGTACAGGAAGTGGGCCCTTCCGGCCACAGTTGTACCAGGAAACTTTTTTTCCGCTTACAGTAAAACCCTGTTTATAAACATATATGTACCCATACACAAACATATACATCCCTCAAATGTTCAGAGCAGTTTTGTATCCACAGAGATAAATACAGAAAGAAGAATGACAGAGACAGATGGATGTAGAAATATTTTTAATTTTTTAAGAAAACATTTGCCTGCTTTGGGGAGAAACAGTCAGTTCTAAGGGAAAGGAAACCTGTACTTAGGCTAAACTTCCTCAGGATTAATTATTACTGTATTCGAAATCCAAATGACTTGACCCATCATTAGTGGATAAGTGTAGGCCAGGGAATAAATATCCCCTCTGTCCACAATAAGACAGGTATCCACACCGAGTTCAAAGGCCCTGGATTTGACCACACACACATTTAGGCCATCTTGAGAGTTGTGACGATGACGAAAACTTGGATACATTCTGAAAGCCCAAGCAGGCAGCCAGCAAACCTCAGGCTAATTAGCAGAAACCACAGGTAGAACCAACCGCTGGGCCATTCACGTAACCAATCCTCGAGCCAGATGCCGCTTTTGGAAAAACATACCTCAGTGCTCCCAGTTGAAATTCCATCTCTGGGCTTATAAAGAGTGTACTGTGTGAGCAACGCAGGCCTGGCTTGGGGCACTGGGAGCCATTCTGTCAGATAGAGTGAGAAGCTCTGCTGTTTTCAAATGGCCACTCATTGTAAACAGCCTGTTCAGGGACCTGGGAAGCCAGCAATGCCCCAGCTGGCAGGAGCTTCATGCACACCCAGTGATGGTGGCCTCCGTGTATGCTGACTTGTGGAGGAAAAGGATCAGACGGGTCTAAAGTCTCATGTGAAGTAAATGAACCAAGAAGTGTTTTATCAATAAGATTGCATTGACACCTCACTTGCCTATCGCTCCGATGACCAAAGTGCACGGACACCTCCCATCTTCTTTAGAACATATGTCTTTTTTCTATTAATAAACAGAGCACAGACCTCAAACACTTGTGTACTTCATACGTGTTATTTGAAGATGGTGGCATTTGTTGATTTGAATTCATGCACTTTGCTTACAAAGGGTTCTCTTTACTCCATCTGACTTCATGTGACTTCGAATCCACAGTCAGTGTTTCTCAAGAAAGGAAACACTGAATGATTTAAATGGATTCCATGACAATTTGATGCCATATTGGCACTTGGTGCCTTTAATATTTTCAAGGTCATAATTCAAAGTTAGTACACTTTCTCTTATTTTGAGAACACTTTATAGAAGAATGTACTCCAAAGAGGGACATTTTGCCATCAAATGAAAACAGATCAGATCACAATACAGCAACTGATTTTAAATATTCTTTTGTAGCTCAGAACAACAAAAAAAGTGTACAGCATATATAAATTGGTATAATTTCTTTCTAGGATTTGAGAAAGGAGAATATAAAAAATTGATTAGGAGCCTTGTCCATCATAATCAGCCTAGAAAGGCACTCTGTTCCTCCACTAGGGCTGAGACCTAAAGTAAACAAAGGCCAAAGGGCAGAAGGGCTGCTATAATTTTATAGTTTGTAAAAGTTTGGCCAGGGATGGCAGCAGGTCTCAGGTACTTTCAATTTGCCAGTATCCTTCTTACCTATCTTTCTTACCCCTTTGTATCTATATTGAGGTTTCCATCTGTATTAGCTTTCTGCCACTATAACAATATACCTGAGATAATCAACTTATAAACAGAAAAGTTTTATTTTGGCTCACAGTTTTAGAAGTTCTACTCCATGGTCCCATTTCTTTGGATCTGTAGTAAAATAGTCCATCATGACCTAGCTTCATGGTACAACAAAACCGCTTATTTCATGGCCAAAGCTAAAGAGTGAAGAAGGAGCC
This sequence comes from Urocitellus parryii, assembly GCF_045843805.1. Taxonomy (NCBI): domain Eukaryota; kingdom Metazoa; phylum Chordata; class Mammalia; order Rodentia; family Sciuridae; genus Urocitellus; species Urocitellus parryii. The sequence goes on from NC_135540.1 coordinate 19,513,675, forward strand.
TGGGTCTCACAATTTTGAGGGCAGGCCCTCAATGACCTAAAGACTCCCACTAGGCCCTACATATTAAAGCTCCCACCACTTCCTAATAGGTCCTCCCTGGAGGCCAAGCCTCTAACACATAGGCCTTTGGGGGACTCTCAAGATTCAGACTATGTTACCATCTAACCATATTCTTCATTCTCTGCATGATTTCCCAAATTCTTTCTTCCCTATATCATGGTTCCTGTTTTTCTAGCCCAAACTATCTAAAGCTCATGAAAAGCAATAATATAACAAAGATGTCTTTAGGGGCTGGGGTTGTGGCTCAATGGTAAAGTGCTCACCCGGCACGTGAGATGCACTGAGTTTGATCCTCAGCACCACATAAAAGAAAATAAATAAAATAAAGGTATCGTGTTCAACTATAACTAAAAAGATATATATATATATATATATATATTTTTTTTTTAAAGATGTCTTTATAATGAACTGATATGCACAAATACTACTCTGGTAGGAAGACTAGTATTGGGGTGACTAGAATAAATCTGAGTACATCCAACAGCCTTTGTTCCTTCCATCTCTAATCAAAATCAGGGAAGCTGAATGTGGGCTAGTGCCCAAATCAGAAAGCACACCATAAAGCAGATACTGCCCACATTATGAAGCATGACTGATGAAGTAGAAAAAGGGTAATGGGTAAAAAAAAAAAAGTGTCTAAAATATACAGAGAGAAGAAAAGATAAAGAAATGTCACAATGAAGTCCAGTAAGAGAATGGAGCAATCTCTATGCTAGTTTCAGATAAGTTCCAAGGTTCATTACTTAATGCTGAGAAAGCTTTACATAACTCCAAGTCAGTATATGTGGGAACACCAAAGACTGTATTTCTGCATGGCTTAGGGAAAAGTACACTTGCATATATTTTGTAAAATAAGCAGGTTTTTTAAAAAGTCAAATGTCAATAATGAAAAAAATTATTGTTTCAAAAAAAAGACAGTTGACTTCTGGTCTCGACAAGTTAGTGTAGATGCATTTCCCCTATTCCTCCTTGGCAAGCGAGTTACAATCCCAGAAAATGACACCAGAGACAACCAAAGGAGGACTCTGAGAGGCAGTAAGGGGGCAGCTTGTTTAGCATCACAGGCTTAAAGGAACATCATAGAAAAGGGCATCTTATGTCTGTCCCTCAACCCAAACCATGGGAATAAAGGGTCATCATTTCTGATACCTGTCCTAGCAATGGAAGCTAATGTAGGTCGGCCATTTCTCTCCTAGATGGATGAAGACTGCCTTTGACGTCAGGTGAGCTGACATCACAGAAGGCATTGATTAGGAGCCTTGTCCATCGTAATCAGCCTAGAGAGGCACTCTATTCCTCCACTAGGGCTGAGAGCACCCTCTCTCACCAGGAGACGCCACACTAGCCTAGGAATTCAGCTACAGAAAGAGGCCCAGTCCAATAAGTTTCTCTGTTTCCATGGAACCAAGTGTCTCTTCTCCCACCCAGAGATACCAGAGTAGTCTAGATACCCAAGTAGGGGAGTCCCACCACACCCTCCCTCACTGGAAGATACGTGGAGACCAGGCCTAGAGAAATTCTCTTTCCCCTTAGGCAACATCAGCAAGAACATGGGGAGCCCCTATGCACAAGCTAAACCAAGGACCCAAATTACATTGTAAAGATTCTGAAAAGTAAACTTCAATGGAATCAAAGCTCACAAAATACACCAAGACTCACATGGTCACCCTAAACAGGGTGACACCTGCTAAAATAAGACATGTAAATGAGACCCAGAGACTTCTAACATTATAGTCAAAAATGTGCAGGATAGAGTGGAAAATTATCTGTCATAACAAGAACCAAAAAGCTCACAACTCAAATGAGGAAAAGAGTCAACTGACATCAATAGTGGGATGAGTTGTGTGTTGGAATTACTTGATAAGGGTTTAAAACAGTACCTTAAAAATGGCTTCAATAATCAATGATAAAGGGGCTGGGGTTGTGGCTCAGCGGTTAGAGTGCTCACCTAGCACCTGTGAGGCCCTGGGTTCGATCCTCAGCACCACATAAAAATAAATAAACAAAATAAAGGTATTGTGTACAACTAAAATATAAAATATTTTTAAAAATCAGTGATAAAATGTTCTTGCATCAAATGAAAATTAAAATGTCAGCCAAGATAGAGAAGGAGTGAAAAGGAACTAAATGGAAATTTTGAAATTGAAAAAACACAATAAAAGGAAGAAAAAATTTCACTGGATGGATGAAGTAATAGGGTGAAGACAATGGAGGACAGAATCCGCAAACTATGAATGAAACAATAGAAGTCACCTAATCTGTGCAACAGAGAGAAAATACTCACCACCTGAGGAATCTGTAGAAGAATAACAAAAATACTATACTCATCAGAAGGAGCGAAGAAAGAGAGAGCACTGAAAAAAGTCTGGAAAAAAAGAAATTACTGAAAATTTTCCAAACTTACCAAGACATGAACCTATATAGATCCAAGAAGTGAGTAAGTCCTCAAAAATAATAAACTGAAAGAAATCCATACCAAGAGACGTCATGGTCAAAGGTTTTAAAGCAACAGAGAGAGAAAAAACATCTTGAAAACATGCAGAGAGAAACAGATAACTTACTGGAGATCTTTCATTTAAATGACAGCAGATTTTGCTCTGAAAGAATATGAAGGCCAGAAAAAAAGTAGCATTCCATTTTTTCAAGGGCTGAAAGGAAAGAGCCATCAACTTGAAAGACTATGTCCAGGGAAACTCTCGTTCCAGGATAAAGAGGAAATAAGAACATTCTCAAGCAAAGGAAAATGAAAAGAATGTGTTGCCGCGGACCTACTATTAGAGTGACATTTAAAAACTTCTTTAGAGAAAGGAAATGATAAAAGAAGGAACCTTAGAGCATCATGAATATTTTTTTTTTAAAAAAAGTGGAAATATATGTGGTGCATAAAATAGACCATCTTTTTACTCATGGATTTTATAATTGTTGTTGATGTATCAAATAAAAATTATCATATCATTTCATACTGAAAACAATGATATTTTAACAGTGGGGAAGGTAAAAAAACCTAAATGGAAATAGAGTTGCCGAACTTCATGGGAAGTAGTAAAATGTGATACCAGTAGACTGTGATAAGTTACATGTGTATATTTTAATGTCTTAGAGCAACCACATGAAATTATACAAAGAAACATACCCCAAAACGTTATAAATAAATCAAGATAAATTTTAAAATGTTCAATTAACTCCTAGGAAGCCAAGGAAAGGTACAAAACCCAGAAGAAACAAATAGAAAACATAATTAAAATCTGACTTCAAGCATTAATATATTAATAGTTACATGTAATGGTCTAAATACACCAAAAAACAAGATTTATATGGTGGATTAAATAAAATCATACAACTTATAAGAAATGCCACTTATAAGAAACTCAATTCAAATTTAATAGCACTGGTAGGAATTAAAGAATGGAAAATGTGCTATGAAAATATCAATTTTTATAAAGGTTGAGTAGCTATAGTAATATTAAGTATTAATATCATTAAGTAGGGTTCAAAGCAAAGCAAATTACTAGAAACAAAAAGAGATATTACATGATGTGAAAAGAGGTGTTTGTACCATAATCCCCAAAGACACAGACACAAATGCCATAATCCTAAATGCTTAAATCCTGAAGGATAAAATTTCCTTAAATCTACAGTTCCTAAAGTTTAAAAATTTTAACATATAACTCTGGAAAAATAATTTACAAATTATTTAAAAGACATTCAAGATTTTTCAAAGGAGATTCAAAACATGTAAAAACGTCACATAACATTGAATAGGTCACTTTACACAATAAACTGGGTAATAATAATAATAAGACATATCTTTGCAAGCATGTTCAGGTATAGTAACAACAGTTAACATGTAAATGACAATTATGAGACAACCCATACTCAAAAAGAAATAGATCCCAAAGCAGACTATATGAACATGTATCACTACGGCTGCTGGTTGTGTGCTTATGTCTTTACAGGTGCAGTCATCTGAAATACCATGATGGCTAATGTATTAGTCAGGGTTCTCTAGAGAAACAGAATCAACAGGAAGTATAATTATAAAAAGGGAATTATTAGGTTGGCTTATGCGACCAGAAGCTGGACAGTCCAGTGGCCGTCGGCAGGCTGGAAAGCTGGAAGAACCAGCTGTGTAGTTCAAGAGGCTGAAGCCCCGGAACAAGAGGGATCAACAGTGCTACCGTAGTATGAGACCAAAGGCTTCTGGAGAATCACTGGCAGAGTCCACCAGAGTGAGGAAGCAAGAGTCCCATATCCTCAGACAATCCCACCAGCAATCAAGGACCCATTCAAGAAAATTGAGCTTGCAGCTGCTCCCTTGTTCTTCCAACTTTTATTCCATCTAAGCCATCTTCCTATTGGATGGTGCTGCTCATGCTTAGGGAGGGTCTCCATTTCAGTTGGCTATCCCACATGCCAATCATTCCTAGACACACCCTCACTGATAAACTCACAAGCCTCTTAATCATCAGCATATCTTAATCTAATCAAGTTGACAATTCAAATTAATCATTACAGATAAGAAAAGTCTTTCCAGGAGATTGAGCAAAAATTGCAAAGAGGCATCAGAGCCTATGAGGTTGCCCCAAAGGCCAATATCTTGAGAAATTTTATCTTTCACAAATGCAGATAGAAGAAAGGACAACTTTTCCTTTATTGAGGAAGTGTCAATAAGTAGCTGCACAGTACTTACAAAGTCAATATTGTGTTAATGCACTTTCATGGAGTCAAAATTTGCAAAACAATAAAAAAATAAATTGAGGTTGTTTGAAATATTGGGGGTGCTGCAAGAAATCAGACACATGCTCAAAAGTTACTGAGCCAATCAAATTTTACTTCTGCAGATGGTGTGCTACCAAAATATCTGGCAAGCAAGCATACTGGGTGGGGAGTCTGCCCAGGTGTTTATCCCTAACACAGTGCTGCCCTTTGCTCTGATATAAAGAGTTCAGGGTTACCATCTACACACTAGGCTAATTTAAAATTGGGGAGAGCAAAAGGAAGGGCTATAGTTACAATTAGATCATCTAGTACACTCTAGGCATTATGATTGCAACACCAGGACAAAGGAAGATTTGTTGGGGGGATACCCAGAATGAGGACATTTTTTTAATAAGTTTTTTTTAATTTTTAATTATTTTTGTAGTTGTAGATGGACAGAATGCCTTTATTTTATTTATTTATTGTTTTAATGCTGTTCTGAGGATTGAAACCAGTGCCTTATGCATGCTAGGCAAGTGCTCTGCCACTGAGCTAAGTCCCAGCTCCCAGAATGGGTACATTTTTAACCTTATGGTTTTGTAACTTAAAAATAGCTTCACCTTTTGAGTTCTTTATATACCCTAGAGATTAGTGCTCTATCTAATTTGCTCCCAGGATGCAGGCTCTCTATTCACCCACTGATTGTTTCTTTGGCTGAGAAGAAACTTTTAAGTTTGAATCCATCCCATTTATTGATTCTTGATGTGCTATAGGAGTATTATTAAGGAAGTTGGGGCCTAATCCGACATGATGGAGATTTTGGGCCTACTTTTTTTTTTTTTATTAGGCACAGGTTCTCTAGTTTGATTCCTAGGTCCTTGATCCACTTTGAATTAATTTTTGTGCATGGTGAGAGATAGGAGTTTAATTTCATTTTGCAAATAGCCCAATCAATAATGGACCAAGGATCTGAACAGACACCTCTCAGAAGATGATATACAATCAATCAACAAATATATGAAAAAAGTGTTCAACATCTCTAGCAATTAGAGAAATGCACATCAAAACTACTCTAAGATTTAATCTCACTCCAGTCAGAATGGCAGCTATTAAGAACACAAACAATAAGCGTTGGTGAGGAGGATCTGGGGAAGAAAGGCACACTCATACATTGCTGGTGGGACTGCAAAATGGTGCAGCCAATATGGAAAGCAGTATAGAGATTCCTTGAAATCTGGGAATGGATTCACCATTTGACCCAGCTATCCCTCTCCTCGGTCTATACCCAAAGGATTTAAAAACAGCATACCACAGCGACACAGGCACATCAATGTTTATAGCAGCACAATTCACAATAGCTGAACTGTGGAGCCAACCTAGATGCCCTTCAGTAGATGAATGGATAAAGAAACTGTGGTATATATACACAATGAAATATTACTCAGCAACGAAAGAGAATAAAATCATGGCATTTGCAGGAAAATAGATAGAGTTGGAGAAGATAATTCTAAGAGAAGTTAACCAATCCCAAAAAAACCAAATGCTGAATGTTTTCTCTGATATAAGGAGACTGATTCATAGTGGGGTTGGGAGGGGGAGCACGGGAGGAATAGATGAACTCTAGATAGGGCAAAGAGGTAGGAAGGGAAGGGTGGAAGCATGCGGGTAAAAAAGATGGTGGAAGGAGATGGGCATCATTCCCCTAAGTACATGTATGAATGAAGACACAAATGGTGTGAATTTACTTTGTATATAGCTAGAGAAATGACTGTGCTCTATATGTGTAATATGAATTGAAATGCATTCTGCTGTCATATATAACAAATTAAAATTTAAAAAAAAATAGCTTCACCTAACTACACACTATGAAATTTAGGTTTTAGATTACAGCAAACACGTTTTTATTACACATTAGGAAACAGCCTACAGGCTTCACAATTTGACAGAAGAGAGAACATCAATCTTATAGAATGATCTAAAGTTCTTTACACAATTTATACTCCCCTTTTCAGGGAAGTGATAGGAAGACTATATACATATTTGTATTGTTCATCCATTTCTATTGCTGTGGATGTTTCATTCCATTTTCACAACGTAATTGATCCTTCTCTTCCCCATTGGTAAGTATTTGGGCTGTTCTTAGGATTTGCTGTTACAAACAACATGCTCTAAGCATGATTTCATTTGCCTTCTAATGAACCAACACAAGAGTTCTTCTAGAATACACTCCTAGACGTGGACTCCTGAGCTGTGGGTACTTATCTGTAAACTAGGTAACACAGCATTGTTTTCTAAATAGCTCTTCAGTTTTAAATGCTCAACAGCAGAATATCAGTATTCTCAGGGCTTTATATTCTCACAAATACTCAGTATTTTCTAACCATTTAATGTTTTTCCAGTCAGGTGTCCCTAAATTGTTATCATTTTCCCCCATCTTTCTTTAATCTCTTAAATTAGTTTAAAGGTACTATTTTTGCCATGTGTTTATATGGTCGCATAAATTTGTTTTTGTTGTTTTCTCAAGTGACTTGTGCCTTCTGCTGTGAGCAACCCCCAGCACAGCTGTGGTTTCTATTCAGTGGGAGTCCTGTGCTCCAAGGCTGGTGAGGGTGTTCCCAGTCTGCTGGACCCCAGAGGTCCCAGATCAGTTCTCACGTAAATATTTGAGCAGGATGGCTTGAGTCTTCATTGTGTCTGATCCCATGTCCACGATTCTGGCACTGAATTTCCTATTTGTTTCTGACATCTGGATATTTCTCTTTCTTTTGTGATTGGTTGTGTATTGCTTCTATTCTTCTTCCGTTGTATCAATTATTTCTATGGTCTTAGAATGAAAGAGAGGGTCAATGAGACTCATTCTGTAATATAACCAGAAATTCTGGTCTGATTTGTGGTATTTCTGGTCCACAAAAGGGCAATTTCTCAGAGTAAAATAATTTCAGGTTATAATTTGGTTTCTAATTAAATTTGACCACCGGAAGAAAATGGACTTAAGGTACTGCAATTCCAGTGGCTATCACTATCATTGCCAATTAGTTAATGGGTATCCTGGCTTCAAAATGAGTCTCATTAATTTTTTCTAAAGAAGGTCAGCTCTCAGAGTGCACATAAAATCAACATGCAAAGCCTGCTGGTCTCAAGGCTAGATGGTAGGTAGTAATAAATTTTTGATTGTCATGAATGCTAGCCTGCACAGCTTCTCAGATACATCCTTGACTACAAGTAATTTTCTCTGCTCATAACAACTTAGCATGGCTGTTGACTGCACGCTTACATATGGTTGGCATGTATACACCCCTGTATATGCCTGGGCTATAATGATAAGTTAACCACTGCATATCATCAACCTGTGTTTTCAAAAGTTAATTTTCAATCATGTGACTATTTGGCAAATACTTTTTTTTTTTTTGCATTTTATTTCCTTATGCATAGGATATACTATTCATTGCTAATTGCTTTAAATCTAGTTATTACCAATTAACTTTTGAAAATATTTCTACCTTTTAAGAAACCTAGATAATTTATAGATCTTTGTCATTTAAACTAGTCCTTTCCCACTCAGAAGAGATATGAAGTTTATATAGAACACATTTCTTACTGTCATCATAACCTTAAAAAGTATTTAATTTTATTATCGGTGGCTGGGGCGGGGGACTGGAGTGGAGATAAGACTCCAAATGTTCTATTTTGTGCAATTTATGTTTTTGTATTTTTCCCCAAAGGTATTAATGCATAATTTCCCCCTCAATCCCCTTTACAAAACCCTAAGAGACATTTTTTGCAATATACATAAATAAATTTTTTTTATTTGTAACAATCTTTGGGGTCTGAAATTGAAAAAAAAAATCATTCAAGCCTGTTTTAAACAACTGAGAAAACAAAGTAAGTAATGGAGGCATTTAGGATAGAAACTAAGTCTTTTAATGTGCAAAGGCAAATATACTCCCTCCACTAGTTATTCTCAAAAGTGCTCTGGTCATATCCGAATGCCTCATATGTAAGTTTTCATGGAAAGGAATCACTAAACTAACCTTGTGTACATTCAGTGACATCACATAGCTTGACACTAACTGTCCACTGTGATCATCTCATCGCTGCCATTCTGGACCTGCATTCTATTTTGGAGACCGATTATGTGAGAGACATATCACAGGGCCACATAAAGATGGACAATATAAAGCCTGTGTCTCTGCAAAAAAAAAAATCTTGTTGAAAGGCAGATGTTTAAACTACCTGTTGAAATGTAATAAGATTTATTTTAAATGTAGAAATAAAGATACATTGAAAGTTAAACAGAGGAAGATATTATACAAAGAATAAGGAGAAGAAAACCGATTTACTCTACTAGATAAATAAGTTTCATAGAGGTTGTTATCACCATGGAAAAAGAAGAAGGAGGTTGATATATCAAGAGAACTTAACATATGTACAGCTAATCTCAGAGCTCCCAGATACACAAAGAAAGATGTGATAGAAGCAAAGGCAAAATAAATCCACACTATAGCTGGGAATTTCAACACTCTTCTCTCAGAAATCAATAAAACAAACAGACAAAAATATCAATAAGGACACAGAAGACTTAACAATATCATTAAGCAATTTGCCCTAATTAATATATACAGAACACTCCAACCAAGTCTATGGAGAATACACGTTCTTTTTAAGTACAAATGGAATATTCACCAAGATAGATCAAAATTAACTTTAACATATTTTTAAATAAGCTTTACAAAGAATGCCCTTTGCTTTCAATGGAATTAAATCGGAAATCAGTAATTTAAAGAGCTAAAAAAATTCCCAAATATTCAGAATTTAAGTAACATACTTTAAGATAACTTTTGATTAAAGATGAAATGTTAAGAGAATGGGATTATAATTTGAACTGAATGTTGAAAGTACAAAATATCAAAATTTATGGTATTCAACCAAAAAAGTGTTAAAAAGGAAATGTGTAGTTTGCATGACTATATTAGAAAAATATTTTTAAATACCTAAATACATGAAGAAAAATATCATGTTAATAGATCAAAAGAGTGAATATTGTTAAAATGTTGATTTTGTTCATATTAGTTTACAGATTTTACATAACGCCAATCAAAATTCACCTGTTATTTAGAAATCAACAAGTTGAATCTAAAATGTATATGAAAATGAAAACATTGAGAAGACCCAAAACAATTTTGAAAAAGTAATAGGACAGACAGCAGAATACATCAGACACTAGAAAGGCAATATGTCAATCAATGGAAGGGAAACTGATGTGATACAGCAATTTGTATACGGGGTAAAAGCGGGAGTTCATAATCCACGTGAATCAACCGTGTAATATGATGTATTAAGAACTATGTAATGTTATGAACGACCAATAAAAAAAAAAAAAAAAAGTTTGAAAAAGTAAAGTTGAAGCACTCATAGTATCTAATTTCAAGATTTACTATAAAGCTAAGTAAATAAGAAGGAACGGTATCAGCATAAAAACACACATACAGATAAAAGAAATAGAGCAGAGAGTTTGGGAGCAGACTTACATGACAAACTGAGGTTTGTTAGCAGTGTCAGGGTAATTCAGTGAGGAAATTCTTCAACAAGGAGTGCTGGAGACTAAATATTCATATGCAAAAAAATCAGTCTCAAACATTACCACCTGTTCTATACGAAAATTAACTTAATGATGATTATAGACCTAAACATAAAGCCAGAAATTGGAAAACTTTCAGGAAAAAAACTTAGGAGAAAATTCGGATGAAGTAGGGTTTGGTAAAGCTTTCCTAGATTGGTACAAAAGACAAAATTTTTTTAAAAAATGTATTTTTAGTTTGAAGATGGATACAATATCTTTATTTTACACACACACACACACACACACACACACACATATGCAAAATTTATTCTTACCATATGACCCACAATTTCCTCTCTTCAGTATTTACTCAGTAGGAATGAAAACATATGTTTACCCAGAAGCTTGCATGCCAGTGTTTACAGCACCTTTATTTATATTAGCTAAAAAGAGAAATTACTGACATATCTGTAGGCTGTAAATATCTGTAAATAACTAAGCTATGTGTGGCGCATCTTTACAATAGAATAATACTATTTAATAATGAAAATGATTGTATTACTGATACACTCATTGAGCTCACTGAAAGGGGTAGACACAACACAATCATATTTTAATTAGGTGGTGTTTATTTGTATACATTTGTCAAGACTCTTCTAATCTGTTTGTGTAGAAGGTATACTTTATTGCACATGAATTATACCTGAACCAACAAACAGGACTAATGTGAAATAAATAGATGAAACAGAGAAGAGGTAACACATTTAAAAGATAGGTACAGAGATCCAATAACTGAACAATATGAATTCTAGAAAAATAGAACAGAGAACATCTAGAAGAACAAATCATCAAAGAAAAAACTTAATTTCCTGAAAATTCAAAACCTGACAGACAGCAGATTACTGATTCAAAGGGCCCACTGCCTGCTTGGCAGATGGGAGAAACTAGAATACCTGGGCCAGAGCTTCTGTGGACTGGGGCCGGGCATGGAGCAGGTCCAACAGAAAAGGATCAGAAATAAGTCACAGTGCTTTTCCCTTTCAAATAAACTGTAAAGCGCATATTTAAGGTAAACAACAGTTATTATGGGATACATAGAGCTAGTAAAATGGTTACACAGTGAAGCAAGTTAGCAGAGTCATCTCACATGGTCCCCTTGCATGTTTTGTGGCAAAAGCAGCTAAAATCTGCTCACATGAATTCTGTATACAGTGACTTTATGTCCTATCAACATCTTATTCTATGTTAGATCTCTAGATTTTTATCTGCTGTATTGTATCTTCTGACCCACCCATTTCCTCTGTCTCTATATCTTGAAATTTTTGGCTTTTTGTTTGTTTTTGTTTTGTTTTGTTTTAGAATTCACATATAAGTGAGAGCATCCAATATTTTTCCATGGCTGACTTTTTTCACTTAGCACATTGCCCTCCAGGCTCATCCATACGAAGCAAATGGTAATATAGCGTTCCTTTTTAGGGTTGAATAATACTCCATTATGTAGGTACACCTCAGTTTCTTTACCCATTCATCTGTGAATGGACACTTAAGTTGTTTCCATACTTCAACTATGAAGAATGACATTGTATGAACACAGAGTGGGGGTAACTTTATGAGGGGGTAGTTTTATCTATTTGGGATGTGTGCACAGAAGAGGGATTCCTGGGTCATCTGATAGTTCTATTTTTAATTTCCTTAGAAACCTCCACACTGTTTTTCATAATAGCTGTACTGGTTTATGTTCCCACCATCAGGATGCAAGAGTTTCCTCTTCTCCACACTCCTCCCAACATTTGGAATCTTGACTTTTGATAAGAGTCATCCTATTGGATGTGGTGGTATCTCACAGTGGTTTTGATTTGTGTTTCCTTGATGATTAATGATATTCCAAACCTTTTCATATTCATGTTGACCATTTTTATGTCTTTTTTGGAAACATGTCTATTCAGGTCTTTTGCCCACTTTCTAATCAGGTTACTTGTTTTTCTGCTATTGCATTGTATGTTTTTTAATAAATTTTGAATATTCACCTTATCAGATATATAGTTTGCGAACATTTTTCCCAGTCTTTCTTTAGGTTTTGAGTCTTTTAGGTTTTAGACTTTTGGTTTTGTTAACTATTTTTCAGAACTTTTTAGTTTGATGTAGTCTCATTTAACTTATTTTTGTTTTTGTAGCCTGAGCTTTTAGCATGACATTAAAAAAAAAAATCTAAGGCCAAGGTCATGGACTTATTCTTCTATGTTTTCTTCTAGTAGTTTCATAACTTTTGGTCTTTTATTTAGGTTGTTTTTTTTTTCCATTTTGAGATTATTTTTGTGTATGGTGTAAAAAAAAAATGACCCAATTTCATTCTTTTGGATGTGAAAATCTAGTTTTCTGGCACCATTATTGAAGAGAATATCTTTTCCTCATTGTCCTCTTGGTGTGCCCTTGTTGGAAATTAGTTGATCATCTACATTTGGATTTATTTCTACGTTCTCTATTCTATTTCACTGGTCTATGTGTTTGTTTTTATGCTGGTACTATACCGTTTTTATTACTGTAGCTTTTCAACATTATATTAAATTAAGAACAGTGATGCTTCCAATTTTGTTTTGTTTTTTCCCAGAATTGTGTTGGCTATTTAGGATTTTTTAATTGTTTGATATGAATTTAGAATTGTCTTTTCTATTTAAATGAAGAATGCTGTTGGGATTTGATAGTAATTGTGTGAGATCTGTACATTGCTTTGGGTAATATGGACATTTTAACAATATTTATTCTTCTGCCCCATAAGCATGGGGTATATTTCCATTTATTTGCATCTTATTCAGTTTCTCTCATCAGTGTTTCATAGTTGTCAATGTGCAGGTCTTTCTTTTTTTCTTTTAAACTTGCTTAAGTTTATTCCTTGGGGTTTTATTTATTTTGATGCTATCAAATAGGATTGTTTTCCTGATTTCCTTTACAGTTAGGTTGTTTTTCATATATAAAGGTATTGCTGGTTGCTGTACATCTGACTTTATCCTACAAATCTACTAAATTCATTTATTAATTCTAACAGATTTTTGTGGAATCTTTGGGAGTTTCAACATCTAGAAATAAAAATAATTTTGCCTTTTCATTCCAATTTGTATACTTTTTATTTTTTTATTTTATTTTTCTTGTCTGATTGCTCTTGCCAGGACTTCTAGTCCAATGTTGCATAGAAGTTGCCAGAGTGGACATTCTTGACTTGAACAAGATCTTGGTAAAAGAGCTCCAAGTTTTTCTCCATTGATTATATTAGTAGATGAGTTTTTGTTTTGTTTTGTTGTAATTAATTTTGAGACAGAGTCTCACTAAGTTGCTTGGGTCCTCGATAAGTTACTGAAGCTGGCTTTGAAACCGTGATTCAGCTTCAGCCTCCTGAGCTGCTGAGATTACAGGCATGTGCCACTGAGCCTGGTTTAGTGGTGAATTTTTCATAATTGCCTTGAGCATGTTAAGGAATGTTCCTTCTATATCAGAAGTTACTGGGTGAGGTGCTTTACCACAAGGGGAGTGTAGATGTAAAAGGAAATAAGGCCAGTAGAACCTGGTGGCACATGCCCATAATCCCATCAGGAGGCTAAGGCCAAAGGATCACAAGTTGGAGGCCAACCTCGGCAACTTAGCGAAACTCTGTCTGAAAATAAAATAAAAAGGGATGGTGGGTGTAGTTCAGAGCTAGAGCACTCTTGGATTAAATCCCTAGTATCCCCATCTCAAAAAAAGAAAGAAAATAAGAAATCCAGGGAACGTAAAAGAAAGTCAAAGAGAAATCCCAAGATGATGTGGAGGAAATCCAGTGTGAGAGTGGTTCAGAAAGAAGTCACCTATTCTGATTAAAGCAAGTCAAAAGAAGCAGTTCGTGAATTATAATGCTTGCATATATTGAGAGGAGGCTTAGAAAGTTAGGAAGAATATTGAGAATGAATTAATGATAAATATATAGAAAAACAAGGGACTGAGAAAACTTGAGAGTTAATGAACTTGAGGACACAAAGTTTTGCAAGAATAAAAAACAGGAACTAGTCATAGTATATGCCATAGCTCAACAATGAAAATATTTACATGGTCATAATAATTTACACATGCAATATTGACATAACCCAAAAATACAACTATATTTGGAGGCTGGGAAAATGTGGGAGCTGTGGTGAGCAGAATGGGTTTGAAAAGAGCTCAGTTTTCATTTTCCCTGGTAGGAACACTTCAACTTCAAAGTCAAGAAGTGGCCATCTAAGCACGTTTTTTAACAAGAGTTGAAAAGGGGTCACCGCTGGGGAGTGGAAAATGGGGATACAGTGTGGACAGAGAGTGGCACTTTTTCCACGAAGTCATGTAGAACAATGGGGTATTTAAACCAGGTGAATGTACCATTTATAGAAAATTGTTTTCTTGAAGCCTGAAATCTTACTGATAAGACAATCATTCTAGGCAAGCATGGTGCCCGAGGTGTTGGAGAGAATGAAGTTGAGGACGCTCTGTCCCCTGGGTTCAACTCTGGCATACCAAGCAGATGCCTCAGTGCTAGGCTTGGAGGACAGTGATCATGTGACACTGCTGTGTCTGGAACATCTGGGTCACTCCGTGAAGCCTCACACCAGCCCTGGGAGGTGGGAACTCTCACTCTCGTTCTGACTAGTTTATGGCTGAGGAGTCTGAGGCCCAGAGAATCTAAGCAACCTGCTGTGGCCCTAAAGCTGGAGAGAGGTCTGCTGAGGTTCCTCCTTACACAGGGTGGCTCTAGTTCATGTTTCTCAGCAGAGGAGGTGAAGGGGTCTACCCTTCAAGATTCACAAAATAAAGGATTCCTCTAAACGAGGAAGAACGTTGCCTACTGAGCAGCCAAAACCCAGAACATGCCCATTACCACGATTAAGCTGGGAGCAATATAGAAATGACTGCCTTTGGTTCTGGTGAACTAGTGTCTAAAGTGTTTTTCTCCCTTAATTTGGGAGAGAAATAGATATGGAGTCATTCCACCAGAACTCTATTTGTGCCTCATACAAGTTTTAGGGAGGGCTTGCACAAAGTGGTTAGTTAAAGTTTCCAGAAGGTGTGGCTTCAATGTTTCAAGGGTTAATTAAGCTGTAGGGTTAGTCTCTCTGTCCTCTGTTCTGTACCATTGGTCTACAGGTCTATTTTGGTGCCAATATCATGCTGTTTTTGTTAGTATTGCTCTGTCATATGTAGTATAGTTCAAGGTCTGCAATAGTAATGCCACCAGCTTCACTCTTCTTGCTAAGGATTGCTTTGGCTATTCTTGGTCTCTTATTTTTCCAGATTTTCTTATTTTTCTATTTCCATGAGGAATGTCATAGGGATTTTGATGGGGATTGCATTGAATCTGTATAGTGCTTTTGGTAGTATGGTCATTTTGACAGTATAATTCTGCCTATCCAAGAACAGGATAGATCTTTTCATCTTCTAAGGTCTTCTTTAATTTCTTTCTTTAGTGTGCTATAGTTTTCATTGTAGAGGTCTTTCACCTCTTTTGTTAGTTGATTCCCAAGTATTTTTTTGTTTTGTTTTGTTTTGTTTTGTTTTGAGGCTATTGTAAGTGGGGTGGTTTTCCTAGTTTCTCTTTCTGAGGATTTGCCACTGATGTACAGAAATGCCTTTGATTTATGGGTGTTGATTTTATATCCAGCTACTTTGCTGAATTCATTTATTAGTTCTAGAAGATCCTGGTGGAATGTTTTGGGTCTTTTAGGTATAGAATCATATTGTCTACAAATAGTGATAATTTGAGTTCTTCCTTTCCTATCCGTATCCCTTTAATTTCTTTTGTCTGTCTGATTGCTTTGGCTAGAGTTTCAAGAACTATGTTAAATAGAAGTGGAGGAAGAAGGCCTCCCTGTCTTGTTCCAGATTTTAAAGGGAATACTTTCACTTTTTCCTCCATTTAGAATGATGTTGGCCTGGGGCTTAGCATAGATAGCCTTTACAATGTTAAGGTATGTTCCTGGTATCCCTAGTTTTTCTAGCATTTTGAACCTGAAGGGGTGCTGTATTTTGTCAAATGCTTTAACCCCAGCAGTTCTGAAGGCTAAGGCAGGAGGATCAAGAGTTCAAAACCAGCATCAGCAACTTATTGTGGCACTAAGCAACTCAGTGACAGCCTGTATCTAAATAAAATACAAAATAGGGCTGGGGATGTGATTCAGTGGTCCAGTGCCCCTGAGTTCAAAATGGTCTTATGATATAACACAGGGGAAATTTGCTTCATAAAATCAAGATAGGTTGTTTTTATGAACTAGAGATATTAATGCCAGAAAAAAATATCTAATTGACTACAATTTTTTAAAAAAATATTTCCTCCATTGAGGGTCATTTAAAGAAAGTTTTTTTTTTTTTTTTGTGATTGGATGGTGTATCACAAAATATATGAAGGATAGGAAAAGAATGTGTATTTCCACCTTTAATATCTTTGAGTTGTGTGGTTCCATACTTGCTGAGATGTATATGTATGTGTGTGTGTGTGTGTGTGTGTGTATATATATATATATATATATATATATATATATATACATATATATATTTTTTTCCAATTGACTACATATTCTAAGTGGCAGTCTGCATATGAGCTAGATCATCCATCAAGGCCAAAGGCAGCCATAACAACCATTTTCCATGAAGCAAGAAACAAGGTACAAGCCTTGCCCAACCTAGGTAAAGTCAACAAATAATTGATGACCAAGCATACAAAAAAACTAGAAAATAGGAGCTAAGAAACAGGATAGGAAATTCACTCACACAGAAAGAAATCAACAACAAATATATTTAAAAACATGCAGCCCTGGTAAATAGAAATAAGATAATATTATCCTCTTACCCTCAGTATGTGAGCAAAGGTTTTTTGTTTTTGTTTTTATTTATGTGTGTAGGGTGGGGGGAAGGGAGGAAAGGGAGCTGCTATGGGTGGTACAGAATGATTTTCCTTTTTTCCAGTTGGCAAGAGTTAGCAATTGATTGGAGGTGGTGAAGGGACAGGGAAGATTTTTACAAAGTCCAAGGCCCTTTATCTGAACAGATATAATATAAATTACCAACCAACTCCCCGTGCAACTGGGGTGGTAGAAACAAATTTCTTTAGGGTGCTGGGAGGCTAGGTCCCCAAAGGATCTTCTAAACACAGGGTCAGGACACAAGCTGTCAACTCAAAGGATGCATTCTCGGGACCCTCCAGTTACAGCTGATACTTGCAAACCCTGAAACAAATAATGCCCTGCTCTCCCTGGCTCCACATTCCAGTTCTTGTGCACATTACCCCTTTAGTGCGTGATTTACAGTGCTTGCTTTTAAAATGCAGATTTTTTTTTCAAGGTTTTATTGTCAGGCTTTAAGTCATTAGAATTATAGCCTCAGTGTATTTGCTGGAATTGACCACATATTCCAAGTGGCAGTCCCCACAGCTCTCAACTCAAATCCTAAACTGTAAGCTTTTGTTCATCTAACACTAATTTACAGAAATTGTATTTTAAGATTAATGTACAACCAGTTCTTCTTTGGATCAATTATCCATTCCTAAGAACTTTCTTTTTTTTCTTCCTGCCTTCTTTCTTTTGTATTTGGGATTGATTTAAATACTATTGATGGCAATTGTGGAATGCATGTGTGTCTTTAAAACATCAAGATGTTTTAAATCACAGAATTATAAAGAGCGTGTGAGGATATACAATTCTCTCTTCTTAGAACACAGCTCTAATGGATACTGAGAAAGATTTTTGTTAAATGAGAGAAAAATACATATATAACAGTTTGGATAGGCTATTGTGATTGACAGATGCTGGGTTTTCCACTCGGACAAAAGACTGTACATTTTAGATCTACCCTTTTCCTTGAGTCTAATTGAAAATTTGGTTCATTGTCAGAATCCACACGGTGGGGGACCATCTATCCAAGTTATTCTTTTAACTGTCAAAACAGACTTTCCATTCGTCCTGGCCTAAGGGATCTCTGACCTGGATGGAAAATGCCACAGAGTATTAAAGCAAACTATAGTTTTTGGATGCCCCCAATATCTTCCCCTTTTCCTCCCACTGAGGAGTTGGTTTACTGTGGTCTTGTCTGGAATATTCCATGAAGAACACTGACAATGTATCAGATTGGTCATGGTATGAACAATTTTCATGGATAGAAACACAAAGGCCAGGGTTAAATGAGAGTCTTTATGGAGGCTTTGAACAGTCATAAATTCTGATGAAAAGTCTCCCACCCCTGCGGACCCTCTTAAGCTTTTTCAGGCACATACTGGATGGTTTACAGGAGAAGCAGGATTCCTCGGAGGGGCAGAAGGAGAGAACAAAACCTCTCATTCAAGCTGAGAGACAAAATTCATCCCCGTTTCACAAATCAGGCTCCGGGACAGGAACCAAATATAAAATTCCTTTCATAGTTGGCCGGATGACACCCACCTGAAATGCCCACATTGACCCTTTGTGTTGTTTAATGTGTGCGTAAGTGGGTGAACTAGAACAATAAACTGATAATATTGTGATTTATTTTATTTTATAACTCAGAGCCACAAGATCCCTGGTGTATGACGGAAGATAATTAGACTTCTTTGAAGTGGAGGGGAGCGGGGAAAGAAGAGGGAAAAGAAGGCATTAAACCAGAGGGCAAGGATCTTGTCACTGTAAGGGTTTCCAAGTATCACAGCCCGGGACAGCCTTGGCTCTGCCTGGAATGCGATAAGGTGGCCAGGCCTGTTGTGAAATCCTTCTCGGGTAGGAGCTCCGAGCTGACAAGCCATATAAAGAAGTGTTGCAAATTAGAAGCTTATTTCTTGTCAACATATCAGGGGTGGTCCTTTCGCAGCCTAACAATCTGAGGGAGACACAGCCTTGACAGAAGAAGCCAGCAGAAAAGGTTGGCTTCTAAATGGGGGCGGGGTGGGGGGAACAGGCTGCAATAACTTCATCTGGATCTTAGCCTGCATTTGGCACAGGCTCTCCAAGCGCAAGGGCAGGGGACTCAGAGTGGGGCAAGGAACTGAGCAGAAGGAGCCAGAGCTTGGAAGTCAGGCAGATCCACATTTGAATTCTTTCTTCACTACCTTCTAACTGAACAGTCCTGGGCAAATCTCCTGGACTCCCTGGGTCTCAGCCTCCGAGACATTAGGACAAAATAATAATGATAACAACAACAACAATAGTAATAATAGTAATAACAATTGCATTGTTGTAAAGATTAAATGGATAACAGGGATGCATTTCAGGGCAGGGAGTGGCTGCCTCCTCCTCACCCCCTTTTTTCCTACCCATTCCTTTTAAATAAGAACATTGGAAAACCAATAGACTCTACCACTTTTTATTGTAGAGCAGTTGGTAAGATCTCAATTGGTAAAATTTTTCTACAGTTTCTGGCTTATGTATTGACAACTGGATGGTGTCTTTGAAAGTTTCCCATTTTATTCTATATCATCGTCTCATTTAGAAGTAGATCTCGTAGTTTCTATTTTTTTTAATTCCAGTAATGATGATTTCTCTGGTACAATCACAAGGACCCTATCTGAACCTCCACTTCTACTCTACTCCATGAGTCAACACACCCTCAACAAAACATGACATAAAAATTGCAATTAAGCATTGCAATTTGTATATGACATGAAGAAGAATTAACATTAAGCAGGCAGTTTACAACTAAAATACACACCTATGGTTTAAGAAATCACTTTCTAGTAGTAAGATGAGTCATGCGGATACAAGCTCTTTTTCATTAAGCAGTGAACCGGGTGCATTGGTGCACGCCTGTAATCCCAGCAGCTCTGGAGGCTGAGGCAAGAGGATCGCAAGTTCAAATCCAGCCTCAGCAAAAGCAAGGTGTTAAGCAATTCAGTGAGACCCTGTCTCTAAATAAAATATACACAGAAGAAGAAGTAGCAGTCAATGTCTCTCTAAATTGATTCTATAACATTGATGCAGGAAAGACTCACTGGTTATATCCAGGCTAAGGAGAGCTATAGTCTGGCCAAAAGTGAATACTTTTTCTATCTGATAACCACCAAAGAATTGATAACACTGAAACCAGACACTTCTAACCCCCTACATCTTACAGAAAATACTGACTCCCAGGAAGTTGTATGGCCTAGGGTTCCCAGATGTCTGAGCCAACAGCACAAACCTGGGTCCCTTCTCAAAGGCCTGGGATCTGTGTCAGGTGCTATTTCAGATCCCCCACAACACTCCCCTGCTCTCATTTTAAGCTGGAAATACCTGGATATTTTCTGAAGTTTTAAAAATGTCACATCCCTCAGTGCTTTCTCACAAGGCTTTCCCAGGGATGTTTAGTGACGTTGGAAAAAAAAAAATACTTCTTGCAAAAGTGAAGCCAGTGAGCAGTCATTGTAGAATAACCACCTCAACGTTCAATCCTAGCAGATAGAAAGAAGTACAGGGAAATACCCACTCTTTTGAATGATCTCTCTCGAGGTTTCTCTCATGGCCAGCAATAAACATTACTTACTCCTCCACTCATTTGTGGCCAGGAATCAGAAATTTCTCATTTCTAAAGCCGGTTTGGCCACCCACTTGCTGTGTGGCCTTGGACAAGTCATTTAGCGGCTTTTTCAGTCTTACTCATAGAGTAAGAATCTTGACTTGCATTATGAAGATGACTTTATTTGCAGTTACTAGGGATTCCTGGTTTCAAATCTGATTTTTTAAAAAATGAGGCAGGATCGTATTACCACTGGCAGTGCAGTAGTATCATCCAACACAGCAAGATCGAGAGGCAGAAATAAAACAACACTTCTTCCATATATTGCAGCTGAAAAACAGGCCTAGCAATGTGCATTTTATACAAGTGATGCTATTAAAAGCACAGTTCTAATTAGAACTAGTTGTCCACAGAAATTTGCCATCTCTTTATTAAAACAAACCTCTGTCATGTAATTTTTTTTTAGAAAGCTCCAGAACGTACCCTTCATTCTAGGCTGGGGAGAGTTTCTCATAAATCCTTGATTATGCTGATATCATTTTGCGTATCACACTGATTTACAAACTTTTTTTCACACACCCATGGCTTCTAATAGACCACATCTTATTCATCTTTCTAAAGCCTTTGCCTGCTATATGATAGGTATTATTGAATACAAGATTTCTCTAGCTTCACCAAAATGGGCATCTGGGATACACAGAGGAGCTGGTCTATCCTATTCTCAGAGCCAATAGGGAAGTGAATCGATGCTTTTCCTATAGTCTCATCTCCTCAATGTATAAAAAGATTTAACTTCTATGAACAATAATTCATCATCATCCAGCTATCTTCATCCTGGGTCCTCGAGATGGTGGTATAAGTACAGCTGTGTTCTGTGGACACACACACATTTATACACACCCACATAATCACAGCTGTGCATATTTGCTTCTCTCTCTTCTCTAGTCAAAAGACATGTAAAAAAAATAAGATATTGAAAACCCTTATCAAGCTCTAGTTGGATTTAATCCCAGAAAAATCAATTGTTCCTCTTCAATAAGAACTATAGATTTTAGCCCATGGAACTTACTTCCTAAAAACTAGTGACACTCAATGAATGTATCCACATGAAGAAATCAGCTGATACACCAGGAATCCAGACATGCTGGAGAATGGACCACTGTAGATTGTGGAAAGGCCAAAAGGTCCTCGTTCCTCTTTGGACAGATGCCATCGCTCCCACGCATTATCCTCCGTGTGTGTTGCAACAGCTTGCTATAGACGTCCGAGTAGAAATAACATAAGGATTCTGTAGAGTGCCAGCACTCATTCACAATTGTTTATTATAAATATTTATCTTTGGTTGGTAGACATGTCCAAGATAATACAGTAAATTTACTTTTTGTGAAAAGAAAATAATGTAAACATAGCTATGACAAAACAAATTTAGGAAATAAACACAAGAGGTACACTGTTTCTCTTTATTTGACTTACACAATGTTATTCTGAAAATTATAGTATATCCTTAGTTGTAGTCTAATGTGATAAAAAAAAAAACTCACTAATAGCTCACCCTCAATTCTTGCTCCTTATCAAGATAGGGAAGAAAATTCTAGTGGTCAGTTATTTCTGAAGGTAGATTTTCATGCATCAATGCCATCATATTACAGTCAAAGGCAGCCAGGATGAAGTAGAGGACACAGAGGACTCCAGGCCAGTCTCCTAAGTCTACACAGACAAGGTCCATCAGTCAGAAGGTGCAGGGTGGACACATCAGGTGCAGTGGTGCGTGCCTGTAACTCCAGAGACTTGGGAGGCTGAGGCAGAGAGCATTGCAAATTCAAGGCCAGCCTGGGTAACTTAATGAGACCTTTTCTCAAAATTAAAAAAAAAAGGGGGGGGGGGCTAAGGATATGGCTCAGTGGTATAGCACCCCTAGGTTCAATCTCCAATATTGCATGAAAATTTTAATTTTTTTTAAAAAAGCAAAACTACAGCAATGTTATAAACAGGCTAAGGAATTTTCTTGTGTAAATTACTTAAAATCCATATCTTATTCTTCCATGTAATAAATTATATCTGTAACATTTTTCCAATCTACTTACTAACATTTTTGAGCTCATTAATTCTCTAAATATAACTTGGTTGCAAATTAATAATTCTAAATAAAATGGTCCCCAAAGCCAATAATAACATGAAATTTGAAAATAATAAGATTTACAATAAATTTTCTTCCATAAATTCTCCATAAACCTCAAACAAATAAGTGAGAAAAAATCCTTAGCCCCCTCACACTTCTCCAGGTAGATATTGAGTTAAGAGTAGCTGGTAATTTAGGCCATTCTAAAAAAATAAAAATAATCCTTACCTGGCTTGGAATACCATCTGAACTTACTATAAAACTTCAGCTGTTAGTCGAAGACCTGAAATAGGTTTCTCTCCATTACAAGGCTTAAAGTTAATTTATTAATATCTGAAATTTACGAAAACCACTCATTAGGGAGAATAGTTCATGGGAATTTTTCAAATTTCTTTCTTGTAACTTCTGAAGAAGTGCAATGGCTATTGCCCTCCAAGTTGTCTGGACACTTTTCCCACTGGCTTGGGAGGCTCCCTTTCAAGAACTCACCCTCCCACCCCCTCCTTTTCTGATTCCTTTTCATCCTGTGGCCCTGGCTACATGGCTCAGGTGGTCTTTAGTCACTACTTAACAAACAGTACCCAGGTTCTTCCTGAGGCTGATTTTTACCCTGCTAGTTGCCTACAATAACACTAGAAAAGAGGGAGAATTAAGGTCAAATTCAGACTGACGATGGATTACCAGCACTATCTGATTACCTTTCTTTATCATTATGAAGACAGGCTATCCTTCACTGAGAAGATTGAATTCAAGATGGTAAGACATCCCTTATTTCTCTAAGACCTATTTGTCAGGATTTTGTAGAATTGCAAAGTGTCTTGTTGAAATATATTAATTACTTCTAACTGCTAGACTTAGATCATACATATTGGTACTTACATACACATTAATACAAGTTTTTTTTAAATTATTTTTTCATTTGCTTCCTTTCCAATAAAAATAAATGGGATTTTTTAAATTAGCTAAATGATTAATCCTTGTTAGGAAGTTGCAGAAAGCTTAATATAAAATTGGATAAAGAAATGTGAATAAGACATGCTTCAATTAAAAAGGGAAAACATGAACTTTTCTCTATTACTCTTGGCAATACATGAAAATTGCTGGGAACTTATCTTGAGATTTCAAAAGCTGGTATATATCCTAGATTCTCCAGCCTTCCTCAGCACCATTGGGCCACTCAATCATGGCAGCCAGAATTCCCTGGCCTCAATATGGCATCAGCCTTTTCCTCCAATAGTGCTCTTCCTACTGCTGGAAAGCCCCCTGCTTACTCTGGAACCCAGCAAACTGCCAGTGAGTGGCACTTTCTTCCACTGGATCCAAGAGATTTCATGCATTTCATATCATAGTTGTGTTTTCCCCTGTTCTGTGTTTTCTATCTAAAATGGAGGTTGGCAAACTCCAGATCACAGTTAGAGGATCCCAGTCTTTTTTTGTACAAGACTTAAACTAATAATTTTTTTTATACAAATTGGCAGAAGACAGAAGGAGGAGGTAAAAGAGGGAGAAGGGTAGAAAGAAGCAGTCAAAAGAATAATGAGAAAAGAAAGAAGAAGGAGAAGACGGGGAAAAGGCAGGAGAGGAGGAGGCAGGGATGGTGGCGGAGGTAGCAGAGATGGTACATGGGTGGTCTGCAAAGCTTTAGATATCTTTATAGGAAAGTTTTGCAGACCCCTGGATTAGAGAGATGGCTGACCTCACTCTCAGAATGTGATGTCACTTTAGATTGGTTAGGACAGAGACATGAGGAAAGTACAAAGAGAAAAATACTAACTATCCCTGGTCCAAAGGAATTCTTGATGAAAGCTTTTTCTAAATATTTTTCCCTGTGGGGCAAACACTGACGGTTGCCTCCACAACAGACATTCTCTCTTGGTTTTGGTCACAATGAGGCAGGCCTGTGTTTCGGGGAGGGCTGAGGTCCTGGGCATTTTTAGGAGGTGAGTTTGGATGAATCTAGTGGAGGCAACTCCATTGGTTTGGGAATTTGGTACAAGTTGTACATCTGGCCAATAAAACTAAGGGTAAATTCACTGTGGGATGCATGAGAACAACTAGCTATCTTTTAAAAGGCAGGGCATGGAGGGAACATGTCTTTATCAGTTTACACCTTTGGGTGAGGACAGACTGACTGCCCAGAATTGGTACAGCCATCCTGCAATCCACAGGCAGGGTGGAAAGCTAACCAAGAGAAGAAGAAAATCAGCCTTCTAGTCTACCTGCCTGAGCATTTGGTTTGCAAGACAATGAAACCTCTGCATTGTCAAACCTACTTTTAGTCTTTCCTTTCCTTCTCTTTAGTCCCAGGGTATTCTAAGCACCCTCCATAGGCAACAGCCTGTAGGAAAAACTCCTTGGCTACCTCTGTCATTTTGCAGTAGGAGCTAAAAAACATGAAATGCTGCTCTTGTGATAATGGAATGGAGCAACATATGCATTTATCTATCTCTTCAAACATACCACTCCTCAGTCTGAAGCAAGGACATCTCTGGATGAATGATTCTTGGCTTCAAACAACTGTCGTCGAGGATCATAGTAGTGCACTCCTGTAATCTCAGTGGCTCAAGAGGCTGAGGTAGGAAGATAGAGAGTTCAAAACCAGGTACTAAACAGCTCAATGCCACCCTGTCTCTAAATAAAATCTTGAAAAGGGCTGGGGATATGTCAATGTGGCTTAGTGGTTAAGCACCCTTAGGCTCAATCCCCTGTACCAAAAAAAAAAAAAAAGTAAACTGGATCTTCCTAATCATTAGTA
Source organism: Urocitellus parryii (assembly GCF_045843805.1). Taxonomy (NCBI): domain Eukaryota; kingdom Metazoa; phylum Chordata; class Mammalia; order Rodentia; family Sciuridae; genus Urocitellus; species Urocitellus parryii. Next base: position 19,539,313 of record NC_135540.1, read on the forward strand.
AGCCACTGATTTCAGTTGTATTCAATCTTTTTTTGTGGGAGAGTGGGTGGTACCCGGGATTGAACTCAGAGGCACTTGACCACTGAGCCACATCCCCAGCTCTATTTTGTATTTTATTTAGAGACAGGGTCTCACTGAGTTGCTTAGCGCCTGTTACTGAGGCTGGCTTTGTACTTGCGATCCTCCTGCCTCAGCCTCCTGAGCCGCTGGGATTACAGGCGTTTACCACTGCACCAGGCTTGTATTGGATTTTGATGTAATCTATCAAATGGGCTGCCATTCCGAGATGAGTTTTACTCTTTTTATATTCATGCATACATATATATTTTTTTTGCTTTTATACCCATAGATACTTTTGAATAATATAACAGACAAATCCCAATACGTTTCAAATTACAGAGTGAGATTAAATTTAAGATTCAAAAGTAAAGTTGCCAAAAGGACAGAGCAAACCTTAAAACCCACAGCGCACACATCCCTGCCTATCCGCTCCCCTTTCACCAGCCCCTCCCACGGCGACATCTTGCACACTCACCCAGTTTCTTATGCTGCTGGCCATGTGTGCTGCTACCCTTGCAAGGAGTTACAATAGTTTATTCTAAATGTCTTGGCTTTTACAGCCTAAATTGAGGCCTTTAGTGGCACTTGGAAATTATTTTTGTGGTTTACTTTTATAGATAACACATTTCCCACCCCAACCCCTTTCTGCGGGCTCCTTCAGAAATTTGGTTGAGGGAAACCACACAGAATTCTGAAATCTGTAAGCCAGGTGCCCACATCACAGTGACTTGGATCCCCACAACTGGTGGCTTTTGGCAAGACATCAAAGTCTGTTCTTTCTCCTATTATCATTCCTAACAGGAAATTTGACTCCAGTGAATATATATAATATTTTCAGTAGCTTTAACTCATAACCCATTAATTACTTTTGGTTTTATTTATTGTGCTTCTGGTATTTCTCTTAAATTTAAAACTCTCCAAGAGTCTTTTAATTTTAATATTATACTATTATTTATGGGCAATTGTAGCAGGGGTACTGGTAGGAGTCAGAAAGAAATTGATGAAAATTCTTATTACTCTTCTTTCCCGGATCACCAAAGTCACCAGTGTCCTTTATTAGCCTGCTTATCACTGCGTTGAAATAGAGGCAAGAAAATAATCTGGGAAAGGGCTTTTCCATGAAGTCCTGGGGCAAGCACAGGTAGCCTCTGACCTAAAATTCTGTCCAGTGACTTCTCTGCTGGCACAGAAGATCCAAGAAACCCCAAGGAGTGAAGGATCCCTTCTGCTTCTGCTGCTACTGAGGAACCAGAGGCAGGAATTCTCTGGGGCTATGCACAAGTGAGAATGTTGGTCCCTCCGGCTCCCTTTCCTTCCCCTTCACTCCTCATCTCTGTATCTTCACACTAGAGAAGGTCTGATTGGTTTCCTTCAGGAAATATTCTCTTTTTAAAGCCCCAGTGCAATCTGAACTGCATGGCCCTCCCGGACTCCATGATCTGCCTTGGATTATACTGACCTGGTACTTCTGACCCCTATACTATATGTGTACAAAGCACTTTTTCCTAATCGTCCATAAAGGGTTGAATGCTGAACCCCAAAACGATACATCCGTAAATCAGTGAGACATTATTTGGAAAAGGGTATTTGCAGATGCAGTTTAGTTAAGGATCATGAGACCATCCTGGGTTAGGGCGGGACCCCGGGGAGAAAGGGCACGTGACCAAGGAGGCAGAGACTGGAATGAAGCTGCCATAAGCCAAGGCACTCTACTAACTCTATATACTGGAAAATACAAGGAAAGTTTCTTCCCTAGAGCCCCTGGAGGAAGCACTGCCTGGTAGACACCTTGCTTCAGGTTTCTGGTCTCCAAAACTGGTGGAGAATAAATTTCCGTTTGTTTTAAACCACCAAGTTTGTGATAATTTGTTGGGGCAGCCATAGGAATGGCCTATGCCATATCTGAAGGCTCTGATTGCTTAAAGGTTAGAAATTTATATTTGGTCTTTATTTTAGTTTATTGACCTTAATGAAGAAAAGCAATTGACAAGGGGTGAAACAGCTTAGCCAGACTCCATGGCAGGTTGCTCAGAGGCACCCCTGCAAGCTATACCACAGTTACATTAAAGCTTCTGTTTTCAGAACATGTTATGGCTTATATGTGAATTGTCCCCCCAAAGCTCCTATGTTAATGCAGAAATGTGCAGAAGTGAAATGAGTGGATTATGAGACCTGTAACCTTACTGGTCCATCCTGGTTTGAATGGACAAACTGGATAGCGACCATAAGTAGGTGGAGCAGGGCTGGGGGAAGTGGGTCACTGGCAGCATGCCCTGGAAGATGTATCTTCCCTGTGGCCCCTTCTCTTCCCCTCTCTCTCTGCTTCCTGGCCACCAGGAGGTGAGCAGTGCTCCTCTGCCATGCCCATCCGCCATGATGTTTTGCCTCATCTTGGGCCCAAAGCAATGGAGTAGGCCCACCATGGGCGGAACCTCTGGGACCGTGAACCAAAGTAAATTTTCTCTCTCCTCTAACTTGCTCTTGGCAGGTATTTCAGTCACAGTGATACAAAGCTAACACAGAGCATAAATTCATCTCAGACATGGCCATTCCCCACCCCGTAGACAGTGACGTAAGGTAATGAAAGGAAAGATGGACTTTCAGGGGTTGACATGATTGCTGTCCATGATCATAGACACTGGGTCTTGATTTTTCCGCCTTGTCTCTATGTGCTTGATGGCACAGAAGTCTTGATATAAAAATAGAATCATAAAATAATAGCTCTGAAAACGGGCCACAGTAATAGTGTTCCACAAAAAGAAGCTCATGTTACTGGAGAAGAAAGGAACAGAAAGAAGAAAAATATGAGGTCATGTCCCATGTGTCACTGAATCCAAGTAATCACTAGGAGTTCCTCACTCTCCAGGACACTGTGTAACCCCACATAGCCCACAGTGTGCAATGACACCTAGTCACTCTGATGAGTTTCCAAGAGTCACAGGTGGTCCTCTGTCCCTTCTTCCTCCCAGGTGATTGACGTGAAAATCACGAGTCATTCAGTGGTTGAGCACACGCCCAGCATGAGCCAGGTCCTGGGTTCCATCCTTAGTACAAAAAGGAAGAGCAGGAGTCATACTTGACTATCTTTGGGGGCTTTAACATTCAGAGCCAAGGGGAATCTAACACCATCTCTGGCCTTTGGGTCCCTACACTAGTATTTTCTGGGAGTTTTGGAAGATATCTGAACAGCCTGGGACCACTCAGTCCTGCCTCTGAGCCAAGACTGGGGATGTTTCAAAAGAAACCCAGAGCGACTGAGGTGGTGGTTGGAAGGAAGGTCTCCTGGGCCTGTCTGCCAAAGCCAAAGCAGCTGAGCAAACTCCCGGAGCAGAACCACAGTCCAGTAATGTACCCCCCACCCAAAGACACGGACCTGACACAACAGCCCTGGTTCCTTTGCAGCAAGGCAAACACACAGCTTGTCTGCCAGGCTGGGGCAAGGCGCTACAGTTCTCCTGCTGCCTCCAGACCAGGAATGTTCAGAAGAGGAGAGCCAAGAAGGCAACAGCAGAGACAGGAGAACGCAGGCTGAGGCTGGCCCCGCTTTACAAATGAGTGCTTTAACATCAGCCTGGAAACGCGTTAGGAGCACTTGACTTCCTTGCTTCTCCTTGCCTCCTATCCAATTAAATTACATTTAGAATGAAAATCTCCTTTACGTTCATGATTTATGCAACCTGTCATGCTAGCTACATGATTTAATTAAGTTCAATACAGTGAACTGGAAAGAATACCAAACTGACACAGGTCTGGATTCGAGCCCTAGATGTGATCACTTGAATGAGCTGATTCAGGGGCACATTTACCTGTCTCTCAATTTTCTCATTTGTAAGGTATAAGGGAGCCTCATTAGAAAAGATAAGGAGACTGTTTTTAAAAGCATATTTGGAGAAAATGCAGAGTATCAAAAAACAACTTTGATTATGGAAATGCATTCAGAGGTTACCAGGATTTAATAACTTTCAAGTCTGTCTTAAGCTAAATAATACCAACTTCTATAGAAATGAATCCAGTGTGAGCTTGTACATATCACTGGGCTTGAAAGAAATACACCCATGACTTCGGAAAAGTACTGCCCAAACATAACTTAAAGTGGAACATCCTTAATTTTAAAAGTATAAGGATACAACAGAAATCAGTAAAAATGACTCAGCAACACGAGCATACCCATAAACACAACTGAAGCAGGAGAATTTGAAAGATTCCAAAAAGTGGTTCTTATTAGGCCCATATGAAAAGTTCAGGTTGTAAAAGAGATAGGAAAGAACAAACCAAAATGGCTTAAGTGGGTGATCCTACTAAAATACAAAGTACAAAAATGGAGAGATAAATCCATATATGTGAACATTGGGCTTTATGCTTTTTTTAAAAAAAAAATTTATTATGCTCATGCCTTAATTGCTTTTGCTTTTATCTTAGAATAATCTTAACTGTATTTGAATTTTTGAATTTGTACATTTGCAAAGACAGTGGGAGTAAACATCAGCCACATGGGGTGGTATCAGAGTAGAGGGGCTGTGTTTTAATGAAGGAGGTCCTGAGATGGTTGAAAAAGTGGTCCATATCCTTAATGTAAAAAGACAAACCAGAAGCTGAGTGTGGCCATGCACTCCTGTAATCCCTGCCGCTCAGGAGGCTGAGGCAGGAGGCCTGCAAGTTCAAGGCCAGCCTCAGCGAGACCCTAGCTAACTTAGTGAGGCCCTGCCTCAAAATAAAAAATATAAAAAAGGACTGGGCATGTGGCCCAGTGGTTAAGCACCCCTGGGTTCAATCCCAATATCAAAAAAAAAAAAAAGACAAGCCAGAAGTCCTGCCCTCCCCATCCAGGATGCTCTGAGCTTCTTATGGTCTCCAAAGATTGTGCAGTAGAAAAGAGAGGAGCGAAGAGAGTGAGGGGTTGGGGTGGACTCCATCAACATGAGCAAAGCTAACCTGCCACTTTGAGGCTTCTCCTAAAGCGCTTCTCTGGGGTTAAGGAAACAATTCCTGGGAGTGGAGGCAGGGGTGAGTGGTCAGTGTAGCTCTCCCACCTGCTTCCCTCTGCTGTGGTCATTTTCACGAGTCAGCAGGGGGTACAGGCAGGAGGCAAATCCAGCACATAGTCAAAATAACCAAGTGCTCTGTGCCAAAAGGAAATGTGGGCTAAGAACTATAATGAGAGGGTAAGCAAAGAGCCACCGGTTCCAAGTTGTGAGATGTGTCAGCGAGAGAGAACAGCAGCCCTGCTGGCCCCAGTTCAGGCCAGAGCCTTAATCTGTAAATCACTGTGAAGCCCAATATGTCAAAAAAAATGTGGCCACCCCTGGAGCAAAAGCACAAGGCTACAAAGCGAACTCCAGACCTAACCTCCTGCAGATAACCCATGTGAAAATGCAAAGACACCCCAGAGTCCAAGAGAGGGGCAGTGCGGTTTGCCAGAACCTAATTACATTTAATCAAGTCGGTGAAAAATGATGAGCACGTGTCCCATAATCCCAAATGAAAAACATACCCACATGCACACACACAGATGCGCGCGTACACACACACACACACACACACACACTACTCTTAAGAATGCTTGACTATGCATTCTCTCATCCCCCTTTATAAGCCTACTCTAAAATTTCTGGCACAGGCCTGAAAGTCATTAGTAATTTAGCTGAAACGTAAAATTTTACTGTGGTGCATTGGTAGCTATTATGAGGTATAAATCTGTGTGGCTCTGGCAGGTTGAATTCCCTCCTACCACCCTTCATCATGCTACAGAAAGCATTTAACTGTGCTGGGGGTACAGGACTCACATTTGGGGATTAAATTAGAGACAAGAGAACACTAAAATACCCTTTCTTTTCTCCATCCGCACTCACTGTTTTGAACTGCGTTCTTGGGCCGAGTCCCACTAGAGAAAATGTGATCTTCAGGAAATTTGGATTCACCAAACTGCCTTGCAAAAACCCTCCTGTGCGAAATCACCAGATGCAACAAACTCTGGGTTTGCTTTGCCCATGTTTATCATATTGACCCAGGCTCCTCATTTTCCAAGGTCATTGGAAAATTCAAGTATCTCACTCATAAATTCCAACAGACGTTTTCTCTAGAAGACAGAGCAAAAGAAAGACAACACACAATATTTATTTTTCAGGAGAATTTTCTCATATTCTTGTAGCTTGTTTTATGATTTCCATTGAAATTCTTTCTGGAATCTAGGTTTGGGGTGCAAATATATTTCCAAGGACAAATTATGATGCTTTTCAGCACAGGACTGTTAGCACATGAGCTCTGAACCTTTATTATCAGAGTGACTTAGTAGGAAGCCCACGGGACTCAGACTTGACCCCTGGATTCTATGCCCTTAACCAGTGACAGCATAAATGAGCTCTTGTGCCATGGTGGCCATTCCTGGGTCCACAGCAGATGTTACTAATGGGTTACAGAAGCAGCCCAGGCTTCAGGTGAACCTGGGTCCAACAGCTCGGTCTGATTGAATCAAGACACAGCTGGATTTTTTTTTTTTTTTCTCAATAAAGCCTGCAGGTAACCACAACCAATTTATCAAAATTCATTTGCTTTCTCTGGACTGAACTCTTAAGTTCTATGAGAGCAGCTCTCTGGCACACTGTGGTCCTCAGCAAACACTTATTGAAAGCCACTGAGCTCTTTGACTCTGCCATTGACTCTAAGATTATTTCTTTCCTGATTGCATTTTCCTAGAAAATTGGTGCTGTGTTAATTTACCAAAATATATTAAACATTTTGATTACATCATAAAATGTTAGCCATTAAATGCTTATTTACAAATACTATAGTCAGCAGCATTTAAAGCAAAACAAGTGGGCACACTCTCTGTTCCCTTGTTGCTTCGTCTAGAATGGAGTCACTTGAAATTGCAATGAATATGGTTTATGGGATTCCCTCCAGTGACGGAGTCTTCCAGGAAGAAGGCTTGGATCAACTTTGCACCATTTTGTGGTATAGTGGGCATTTTTCCTGTCTCTTTGGGGAAGTAGAGCCTCTTACACTGTGTTGAGAATGATACTGGGAATGCTGGTTCAGAACTTTACATCTTTACTAGTGAGACTGCTTTCAGTAATAAGTAGAAGAAAATTTCACGCAATGTGTTTAAACTACAAGGGAGAATTCACTGCCTTTGTAATGAAAAATGCAGAGACAACAGAGGAAACTTAATCAAAATACTTAATTATATAGACCTATTTTTTTCCTAAAACTTGGCTTATCATATGGTGCTAAAGTGGCTGCAACCATACCTCTAGTAACAAACTTCCTCATTAATGTCATTAATCTGTTGTGTTCCAACATTTCTGGGAAAAGATATGAGATTTAATCTGCTTGGATGGCTTGAATCAGGTGCCTTAAAATACATGCTCAAACCCTGACAATTATTGCAATCTATTCATAGAATGCATGGATTAGATTATCTGGGTCATGTAGTCCACCCTAGAATCAGTAGAATCAGGCAGAATCAGTTTTCTCAAAATCACACAGACCTCAAAACAGAAATAAGTACCATTGTAAAAGGGTGAAAGGAACGATACAAAAAAAAAAAAAAAGAGCCAGCAGATATCCCGCAAATAGTATCTTTCTTGTGACCTAAAGCAGAAGTTCTTCTGTGATCTGAGAACCAAGAAGAGTCATCCATCTCCTGAACATCTGCTGTTTGATCCAGCGAACATTTTAAACAGTGTGTAATCAATCCAGTATCCTCTGCGTGTACCAATAGGATGTTGGAGGAAGCACAAATTCTAAGCACCTCCATTTCCTTCATAGTTCATTTACCTGCAAGGTTCTCCCATCTGCAAGCATTTCTGGAGAAGCCCCATGGATGCCTCAGGTGTGAACCGAAAAAGGGGCACATAGGTTCCAGTGCTTTGCCTCCCTGTAGACAGGTCTGCCTGTCCATAAGGGCATCCATCATGCCTGAGGGACACTTGTACCATCCTACCTGCCTTTCACCACTCCACCTCTCCTGCTGAAGAATTCCAGCATGCGTCCAATAATAAAAGGCGTGTCCCTGCCATAGCAGCACAATTCACAATAGCTAAACTGTGGAACCAACCTAAATGCCCTTCAATAGATGAATGGATAAAAAAATAGTGTGCCATATATATGCAATGGAATATTACTCAACAATAAAAGAGAATTAAATCGTGGCATTTGCAGGTAAATGAATGGAGTTAGAGAAGATAATGATAAGTGAAGTTCGCCAATCCCCAAAAACCAAATGCCAAATGTTTTTTTTGATATAAGGAGGCTGATTCACAGTGGAATAGGGAGAAGGAGCATGGGAGGAATAGATGAACTCTAGATAGGGCAGAGGGGTTGGAGGGGAGGGGGCATGCGGTAATTAATGATGGTGGAATGTGATGATCATTATTATCCAAAGTACAGGTATGAAGACAGGAATTGGTGTGAATATACTGTGTATACAACCAGAGATATGAAAAAATTGTGCTCTATATGTGTAATAAGAATTGTAATACATTCTGCTGTCATATATAAATTAAGAAAAAAAAGGATCAAAAAAATAGCACCAAGCAACTTCCTCATAAACTCCCTTGCATAAAGAATTCCCTTGTTCACTGTCCTGTTTCCCCCACGGTGGCACAAACTGGTTAGTGAGAGGTCATTGTGTCCTCTCTTCATCCTGATAACACCTCCTTCTTCCCCAGGTGCCCATCTTAAATCTCCTCCCCTACTGACTTTTGTTTAAAAGAGAAAAGAAAATGGACTCCTAAGAAAGAGCAAGAGTCTACCTCCCACTTTTGGTTCAACTGACATGTGCATAATTGATAAGATAATTTTTTGACTTGGCCCTAGAAATCTGAGAACTAAATGTGGGGCATCTCACCTCAAGAACATGTGTGTGCAATTTCAGCTTCATTCCCAAGGTGCGCACTTATCTCCTTGCTTTCCTCCCTCCTTATCCAGTGATTTCCATCTCCATCCTCCTGATGATTGCTTACCTATTGTCACATCCCACCCATGGGTTGCTTACTTACTTCTCCTTCTGTGTTTTCTGGGTTACTCTAGTCTTTGAAGGTGCATGGAGCAGTCACATCCAGTAAAGCCTTTTGCTAATAGTGGGGTAACCTCAGCTTCCTTCCTCCCACCCGACCCCCCATTATAGCTCCTCTTCAAAAACAGCAGCAGAAAGCCCTAGAAAACGGAACAACTCTTCCATAAGCAAAGAAGGATCACCTGTCTACCCTAGGGAAAATCTTTTGGTGAAGTCTATTTTTACCCAAAGGCAGTGCCCCTCACTCTTGGAGATGGTTCCTACCTTTTCTTAACTGCAATTGGGGAGATCACTCTTAATGTCAAATAGAATGGCCTCTATTTACCCCAGGGGTGTTATGAGCCCAAAGCCAGTCTGAAGGGGCATCTCATAACTGTCTAGCTTTCACCAGGTCACCCAATTTTGTCTCAATTATGTCTTCCCCATGAGGTACTGAGGAACATTGCAAAAAATAAGTAAAAATTGTGAGTTGCCCTTCTAACAATTATCTGGTTTGAACAAATAAGTTATCTATTTCCAAGTAACGAAAGCAGAGCCATCAAAGACACTGATGTTCCCTGCCAGAAGTTCTTAGAAAGAGATGCCCCAGATGATGGGTTGGGGGAGAGCCGCAGAAGTGCCTGCCACTCAAGGTGAATCCCAGAGAAGGCGGAAGGTGGCTGTGGAATGCAAGTGTGGAAAGAACATCCTTCATTTTGTCTGAAAGGTATGGCACAATGAGAAGGAAAACAGCTAGGCTTCAGCAGGCACGACAACTGAGGGGGTCTTCTCAAAGGGGCAAGAGTTCTGTTCCTCTCATGATCCACAGCAAGGGAGCAGGACAACTGGGTCCTGAACTTGGGAGAACTTGGGGAGTGTTTGGAGCAGGGGTGGTATCAAGTTAAATACTTTAGCAGCTCTGGGCAAAAAACCTGAAGGGTATTCTGAGATCCTCCTCAGATCTCAGATAATTCTTCATAGGGAACTGTTATTCCGTGTTAATAGTGTGAGCTTTCCATATGAAGTGGGCTCTCCTTGTCCCGTGGGGTCATCAATGACAAACGCCCCTTCACATAATGCAAAGTGTCCTCAGGAGTTTCCACCACCAGCCCTTTAAACCTCTGCTGATAAGGTAGTCAATAATGTGTTTGAGCAGAAAAGAGAGAGAGAGAGAGAGAGAGAGAGAGAGAGAGAGAGAGAGAGAGAGAGAACAGAACACAAATATGGGCTGCATTTTAAAGAAAGGGAATGAAGAACATTTGAAGTTAGGAAGTGAATTTTAAGAAGGAAAGCTTAGGTTCTTTCTAAATGGAAAAGAAAAAGATACGGAGTAAAAATGAAAAACAAGAAGAGGCCCCTTATGACCTGGAACATAAAGGCTTAAGATTGAAAGTTGATTGTGTGTTACAGAGAAAGAAATCTAATTGTAAGCCATCAGAGGGAAGGGGGGAGGATGTTCCTAAAGTAGAAAGAATTTATAAAAATCAGTGATTTAATGAAGGCATTTAGAGTCTTCTTGAAGGATAAAACACTTTTTTTTCTCTGTCAATTGAAATGAAGCTGAGTTATTTCACTGTCAGACCAGCCTCTTCCTGTTATCTCATATTGGTTGGCTTTGGGCCGCACAGCTGAATATTAACCCCCGGTGGCACGTCAGCTTTTTAACGTGCACTGTACACATTACCTGAGGAAGGACAGCAGACTGGAGGACCTACTGCAAGCTCAAACCTAAAATAAACAGAACAGAGTCACTAGCGAATAGTTAGAAAAGGAATTTATGGCCCATTTCCTCATTTCCCCTAGGATTTCACTTGTGAAAATAAATTTGATATTTTGGGGCATTAGAAAAATACATTTTTCAAAAGGAACACAGGCCCAAATATCACATGTCTAACCTGCCATTCCAGCAAGACACCCCAAAATGGAATAGCATCAGTAAGGACCCTCCATGGGGGCACTGGGTCTGAAGCCACCCACACCTGTACCCAGTCACCAGTCTATGACACCACCCTGGGCCTGCTGGGCTGCTTGCTGGTATCAAATTACTTATTTCAAGACATCTTATCCGCAGAGCAGTAGAGAAACATTTCACAGCAATTCACATTAGGCGAATAGTCTTTCCCTTATTGTTAGTTTATTTCTCCACAGCATATTTTCCCTCCTGGGAAACAGAAACGGTGACGTTCAGCAAGATAAATCATGGGTGTCATAAAATACATCCCATTTTCTTAATAGTTTTCTAGCCTAGAAAATGGCACAGACTTTAAAATTCTGTGTAAGTCATCTTAGTAGAAGTTCTAATATGCTTTAAAAGTCTACTCAACTCCCTCCAGCTGTGGAGGAGAGGAAATAAAGAAAATAAGTCTTTTTCCTGCTAAACCTCCTAAGAGGAATTTAGAGAGTTAGCTGAGCCATTTTGGAATTTTGCTGAGAAACAAGGATTAGCACTCCTGAGTGCCTCAGGGGCATCGCCAGATTGATTGTCTTAGATGCTGGCAGAAGCTTGAGGTTATATGGTACATCTCAAAACTTGTCTCAAAGAAGCTGTTCAAGGCAAGTTTCTTCCCACAGCCACCGGAAAGGGATTTTGAAATGTAGAATACTCTCAACTTATCAGAAGTTCCTCTCTCTCGCTCTTTCTCTCTCTCTCTCCCCTTTTAAAAGCAAATTTGTTCATTTTCTGGGACTCACTTAATAGAAGAGCAAGATGATTAAATTAGAAACTGAAACACCTCCAATAGTTGGAGAAATTCTGTGCTGGAGAAGACACTTGTCAACATCACAGGTTTCCTGGGGACACTGAGTGACCTCCTGGAGGACAGAGACAGCTATCTTTTCAACTTGGGGTCTCCTGCCATCTAGGATGACATGTGGCACATCACTGATTTCAAGAAATGTCCAATGAATGAGTGAAGGTGTTCATGGACCTGTTCCCCAAGGCTCCATTGATAAAACACTTCTTTTGCCTGTTGGAAACTAAATATCCATGGCAAGCATTTCATGGCTAATCCTCACTTTGCTACAGTTTCTTCTTTCATACCTGCTCTTCACTCAGCTTTTTTAAATGTTTATTTTTTAAGTTTTAGGTGGACACCATATCTTTATTTTATGTTTATGTGGTGCTGAGGATCGAACCCAGTGCCTCCTGCATGCTAGGCGAGCACTCTACCACTGAGCCACAACCCCAGCCCCCTTCATTCAGTTTTGATATTTATTCATAGAAACTTATTGAACAATATTCTGTGCCACAGTCTAAATTAAGTGACAGGAAACACTTACCTGTGTTCAAAAATGTCATATATTGTATACATAAATTTTGAAAACACGGCTGAAAAACAGTAGTTCACTTTACTGGTTTTGATTATTAATTCATCCTAGTAATTTTAGTAGGGATAAAGTCAATATAACCATTAAATGCCTAATATCACATTTTTAAAAAATCTCTAGTAAACACCAACTTTCCACTGCTTGCTACACTTTGTTTGAACCCGTAAGTTATTAGCAAACTGGGATAATGCACCCACATTGGTTAAAAACCCCTGAAACTTTTCTACTTTAGGATGGAAACTATTAGAAAAATGTACTTTTAATTTATGGCCAATTCTTGAGGTGGATTTTTTTAAAAAAATTGTTTTAGTTTTAATCCATGGTACTTTGGGGAATCACAGTTCTTATTAAAAAAAAAAATAAAACCACTGGGGTTATATTTGCATAATAAACAGGGCTGTAAAACACCCTGTTCATTTCACACAACAAAGGAGTCACATCCTGCACCTCTGGTGTGACTCATCACAATGGACCCTTTAGGGATTCAAAAAGTTATTTCCTTGCACTGTTTTTCTCCCCACCCCCTTTTATGCCACTTTCACATTCTTCTCTAGAAGTTGGGGGGTGAAGGAGAAGACAGGTGTTATTTGGTGGCCTTTTTGATCAGGCAGAGAGATTATGGGAGATTCCCTTCCCCTGCTCCAAAAGTCTTTTCCTCCGTGTTTTTCTTTTTCCTCAAAGTGCTTAGATAATTGCATGAGCTCTTACATTTGCTCCTGTAGACAACCTTAAAGTGAAATGTGATCATCCCAGCTGGATGTCCCTGATACTTTCTTGAACCATCTTGCAACAGTTAAAAAAATGGGTGATGTTCTTTCTGAACCACCAGAGCCATCAGGTGCTGAGTTGATTCTCTCCTGTCCAAGAAATCTAACAAACCAAACAGAGTTCATTCCCAATTAGTTCCTATGCTCTGTATTCATCAGCAATGTTCAAGGAGCTGGAATTTTCTCCACTATGAAGCAGGTATTTTGGAAAGTGCTACACATGCTTGTTTGCACAGGATTGACATTTACACAATCATGAACAACACTTTATGTGGTACTTAGGATTTCTTTAGAGGACCTTCTCCCAAGTGCTGACCTGGCTTAACCCTACTTAACTTGCAAAAAAACGAAGGGATTACAGGAGAAGGTATATGGCCATGGGCCACTAATGGATTAGACTTTCCCTTGGTGGCGCTTCCTTACAGCCTTTGAAGTGTGGACTGGGTGCAGTCTTCCTTGATGTCCCCTCTTATGGATCTTGTTTGCTTACAGTAGTGATCTGGTGGGGTTAGTTACACGGACCAAGAACATGTTGTGCTTATTTTGCTTATAAATCAAATGCAAGGAGGGAAGGAGCTTCCTTCATCCTTATTTGCTGACGGCCTGCCTGTGCAGCTATATGAGGTATCTAGAGTCAGTGTTAATTGTAAGACCCAGTTCTGCTGAAAGGGGCGGAGAACAAGCCCTTTACAGTGCTTCTGGGTGGCCACAGAATGGTAAAAACACACACCCTCTTTGACTTGGCAGTTCTGATTCTAGAAATTCACCTTGAGGAAATAATGAGGAGGTGGGCACACATTTAATGGCTGCAATTGTCATTGCAGCATCGTTTATGATATAGTAAACTTGAAAACGCAAAGAGGTAAAATTTATTCTCACAACTATAGAATGGAAAAGTAGGCAGTTGCCAAAGCACATACATCCCAGGGTGAAATATTGACGTTGAAAGATTTTTCTCAATATCATAGGTAAAATTTTAAAAGCCCCATTTGATACAAATAATCTCATTTTTGTATTTTAAGAAAGTGAAAACATGTATAAATTTGTGGTATTTGCCCCACCAAGGCAACAGGACAGCTCACAGAATATGAACAGCTATCCTGTAGTGAAATTGAATGATTTTCTTCCTTGTTTTTCTTACATTCCTAACTTTTTCTACAATGAATATATATCACTAATTTAAAGTTTTAAAGCACATAAAGTTCTTTTTTCTGATGTGGGGCTGTGTTGTTTGTTTCTGAAGTAAGTGGATCCATTGAAACTTGGAAGTCAGTGGAGCTAGCCCACATACACACAGGACACAGGTCACAGAAGGAATTTGGGACTTGGTGTCAATCCAGGCTCAGTCACTTCTGTCCTCAGTACCTCACCCTATGGGGCTCAACAAGTCGTCGCACTCCTCTGGGTACTCCAGCCTTTCCCCACCTTTAAATGAGGACACCACTATTACTTTACAGGTCTCAGAGTATTAGTAGGAGCATCGGATCAGATAACCAACATGTGAAAACTTGCAACAGCTAAGAATGAAACGTGACTGGAAAACCCAGGAATCAGCATCGAGATCAAAGAGCAAGCCCCAGGAGCCCAGACACTATCCAGCCCTCTCCACTCTTCACCTGCATTCAGCTCTCTTCTGTACTAAAAGGAATTTCGCCCATCGGTTTCAGAATGCAAGTTGTTTCTCCGTTTCCACCCACGGATTCAGCACTAGCAGATGTGCAGGGAGCCCAAACGCCTGCTCTGTGTTTCCCCACATCCACTTCCAGGAACCCAGTTAGCCTGCTGCTCACTACACACCTGCAGGGGGCATGGCCTCCAACAATCCCACTGCACTTTGAAGCCCTCACTTGTCAATGTTAAATATGCCGTGGTATACACAGTGTGCTGTGTTTTCATTTTTCCACAAGAATGTCACAATATCCACATGAAGGCGAGCTCTTATTGCACAAATCCACAGTATTCCAAGTCGTCATTTTAGAAAATTACCTCCCACAGCCTGGACTTGGGAGAGTTCCTTTATCTTTGGATTTTCCCCTGCTTATCTAGCTCCTGTCCCCAGACTGATAAAAAATGAAAGTCTAGCACAGACTTTGTTATGTCTGAAGATTTAGTTGCCTAAGCTGGGGGAGGTGGGGGCTATGCTGTTCGTTTTTGAGTTTTATTTCTTATTGTTCAAAGCCTGCAAAAGAGAAGTGGGACTTCCATGAGAGAAACAGGTTTTTTTTTTTTTTCCGATAGCGAGAGGAAGACACCCTTGTCTGACTGTCCCAAAAGAACAACTTCTCACCATTATAAAATGGCAGACCAAACCAAGTGGGGGCATCTGTCATGACGGAAACTTCTATCCTTTCTGCCTTCTAAATTGAGAATAATAAATGAATTGCTAAAAATTTTTACTTTATATTCAATATTTTCAAAAATATTCCCAAAGCACCTTTCCAAAGTGCTTGGGATTACAGTCCCTTTAATAAAGCAGGCTATTTTCCATCCCAAATGCTGGGCATTTACTGGGGTAGGAAAGAAAATGGGATCTTGCAGGCAGAACAAATGAAAGTGTTTGGAAAGCAATAAATGTGTGTTCTTTACTGTCCTGGTGAGCATTCGGCAGAGTTTGGCTGATATCGGTTCTGATAACCAGGCAGCTCTTGGTTCCTGGCTACCCATCCTGGCACACCCTTGCATAACATTTTAATGCATTTAAAATGCATCAGCCCCAAAGAGACAAAGGAACAGTGTTAGAGAAAGTAAAGCAGTGGTATTATTGCTTCATTTTAAAATTAATAGAGTTGGTTATAGTTTCTAAGTATACTTGGAATACCAGCTGCCAGAGAATGGGTTTGAACACTGAAAGCCCTCTTTAATCCATGGACCCAGGACAGGTAGTGGGGTTCTGCAGCGGCAGGCACAGGTAGTGGCACTGTGAGGCCGGCACAGAGGCTGCCAGGAGGCTTCAACACTGTCCTGGGGAGCTCCCTCAACGCAACGAGCAGGCTTTGATCCCTGCTGAGATTGCGCCAAGGATGCCAACCATGCGGTGGGTGTCCACGAGTTCATTTTACAGGGACCATCAAAGCAGCTTTCAGATGGTAAAGACTAACAACCTGGCCTCTATTTGAACAGCTAGCAGCTCTTCAAACTGTCTAATTCTCAGAGCTTAATAAACAGACAGAGAGCTAAGAAACAGAATGCGGCACACTGGACAGAGGGGAAGAGGAAAGAGATCTGCCCTGGGTTGGCTGCTCCCAGTGGCCAGCATCCTTTGAACACGTTTTCCTACCTTTAAAGTCAACCATTTCTAAGTGTCAGACCATCAGCGAACGTGCAATTGGAGTGACGCACAATCTGACCAATGATTCATTTTAAGCTTTAAAAGGATCACAGAAATGTCAAGTAGAGATTTGTCTAAAGACAGGTAGAAAGATCATCCCCCTAAGAAGACTAAGCATCAGTCCACATCATGAACCAGTTGCTACTTGTTAAGAGGAAGATAAAAATACATCATCAAATAAGATAAAAGAATAAAACGACCTATATAAGTACTTCACAAAGGAAAAAATATAAATACTCAATAAACATAAAATTGTGCTCACCGACGACCAGGGAAATATAAAGTGACAACATAGCATCTTATTTTACTAAATTTTGGAAAAAAAAATTTAGAAAAAAAAATAGAAGAATCTTTGGAAGAATCTTTGTTGGAGAGAAAATACTATAGCAGCTATAAAATCATGTTAAATGAACAGATCATTGGAGCAGATAGAAACCTCAGGAGCCAGGGCTGGGCTGGGCTCCATGGTGAGGCACTGATGTGGCATGCATGAGGCCCCCCTTGGGTTCAATCCCCATCACTGCAAATAAATAAATAAAATGACAAGCCAAAAAACAAAACTCTCCTGAACCAATTTCAGATATTTTACTCAATGACAGAAATTTAATCTTAATCAGTAAAGGATTCCCTTTCCCCTGGGGTCTTTTCTAAGTCACATCAAGATGTCAGGGAGGCAGGCCAGGTACATAATCCTCAAATGAGCCACCATTCTACATGGACATCCTCCAAGGAAGCCATGGCTCAGCTACTCTCCAGGAAGGTCACTAACAAGATGACCCTTGTTCCTGGTGGCATGTCTAAAAGCTTTTTCTCCTGCTTTCATGCCATGAATGAGAGCCTGGGGATAATCCTACCATTCCCCTTCCAAGGTGGAACCTTGGAATCTTGGCCAGGTTGTTTCTGGGCAGACTTGTCTCTCGATGACACACAGCATTTCCTCTCTGGGATCCTGTGGCCTGTCTTGGGCTCCATTTTCTGGGGCTTTCTTCCTCTCCAATACTATAATCTGGGAAATATAGGGCCTGGATTTGGACCTTAAAACTGTGATTTGGACCTTAAAACGGTCTCTTCTGTCCTCACTTCCCCTCCACCCGCCTCCTTCTCCACCATGCCAGAGAAATTTTTTCTAACCAGAAGTTTGTGGTCATCTGTGATGTGTCCCCAACATATTTTGTCCTTGTCAGGAGTTTTTTTTTTTTTCCATTCTCCTAAGGATTTAAGCTTCTGGAATCTAAAGCAGGGAGGACTTTTATCTCTGTTTTCTCTCTCTGATCTTGGAACTGGAATATCCCTCCTCAGTTTCAGCAGACACAGAAGACCCTAGCTGCTTAAATGAGGGAGAGATGGAAAGAACTTAGTAATATTTCCAAAATATTTCACTTATGACCTTGAAACGCATAAATAACCATATATATGTGTGCAGATAGGTACACAGATGATTATTGTTGTTTGTAATAGTAAATAATGAGATAAATGTCCACCATGATGAGTAAACCCATATGATAGAATTCTACATAAACTTCAAAAAGGTTGTGGACGTCTTCATGGGATAACTTGGAAAGATCCTCTGAATGTTGTAAAATGAAAAGGACAAACTGGGTCAGGTGCAGTGGCACACACACCTATAATCCCAGAAACTCTGGAGGCTGAGGCAGGAGGATCTCAAATACAAGGCCAGACTGAGAAACTTAGGGAGGCCCCATTTCAAAATATAAAATAAAAAGGGTTGGGGATGTAGAAACCCTGGGTTAAATCATCACTACTGGGGTGGGGGGAGAGAAAGAGAGACAGGAGAAAACAAGGAAAAGCTGCACTATGTAAACATGATATGATTTCATTTTTATCATAAAAATATCCCACATTAACAGTAGTAATCTCAGAAGAGTGAAATCAGAATGAGAAGATTTCCTTTTTCACCTTACAACATTTTAAATATTTGATTTGATTAATCAGGCCCCTATTACCTTAGAAGGATTTTTTTAATATAATACCTTTACTTTTATTTATTTACCTTTATATGGTGCTGAGAATTGGATGCAGTCCTCATGCATGCTAGGCAAGCACTCTACCACTGAGTTACAACCCTATCCCCCTTAGAAGATTTTTTTAAACACTAAAAAATTAAAAGATTAAATACATTTCAGTATATGCTAATTTAGTTTGACAAGGACTTATTATTGTTAAAGCCTATATGATTTTCTTGAAGAACAATTAGCTAGCACACAAAATGAAAACTTGGTATTTACTGATGTTTATTGTTGAGTTGCACACATTAATCACTCAAGAGTCAGTGATGATGGCAAGAGTCATTTTATAAAGCCCTGACTAAAAAATAGAGTCTTGCTGTATATTAAAAAGCATAATATAAATGTAATATGAAATATAAATTATAAAAGTAATATAAAAGACCAAAGCTATAGAAATTTAAATACCTGATCTCTCTCTACCAGGTTCTATGACTCAAGTAAATGCAGGAGATCTTATTTCAAACGAATGAGTACAGTTGGCACCAAAGTATAAACAAAATCCAAGCTAATCCATGCGCTAATTCTTTGCTTTAACCCTTAGTTATCCTCTATTATGTGTACATTATACATCCTCCATTATTGGCAAAATTAACCGCTTTGTCTTGAGTCAAATCTGGGAGGAACATCTCCTGCCGGAGATTCCACTTCAGTGAAAAAGGATTCTGATTTGCCTGAAATCCAGGCCCAAACTGGACCTGGCCAGAGGTGCTACAATGACGTGGGACAAGACAAAATTGGAGCTGGTGGATAGGTGTGGCGCAGCGTCATAGTGCGGACACTTAACTAACACCCCCAGTACCATAGCTCCTGAGCAGGCTCTCATAAATTTATAGATAATGCACAAAGAAAACCCAAGAGAGTATTTTTTAATTATTTTTTAAAAATTGTTCTTTTTAATCATACATGACAGTGGAATGTATTTTGACGTATCATTCATACATGGGGTATAACTTCCCATTCTTGTGGCTGTATGTGATGTGGAGTTTCACTGGTCGTGTATTCACATATGAACATAGGAAAGTTAGGTCTAATTTATTCCTCTGCTTTCCCATGCCCATCCCTCCTCCCTTATCCCCATTCTCCCCTGTCCAATCTGGTGAACCTACACTCCCTCCTTCCCCCAATTGTGAGTCAGCATCCACCTAGCAGAGAGAATATTCGCCCTTTGAATTTGGGGGACTGGCTTATTTGGCTTAGCATGATAGCTTCCAGTTCCATCCTTCGACCTGCAAATGCCATAATTTCATTCTTCTTTATGGCTCAGAAATATTTCATTGTGTTTATATGCCACATTTTTTAATCCATTCATCTATTAAAGGGCACCTGGGTTGGTTCCATAGCTTAGCTATTGTGAATTGAGCTGCTATAAATAATAATGTGGCAGCATCACCATAGTATGCTGATTTTAAATCCTTTGGATATATGACAAGGAGTGGGATAACTAGATCAAATGGTGGTTCCATTCCAAGTTTTCTGAGGAATCTCTGTTCTGCTTTCTAGAGTACTTGCAGCAATTTGCTGTCCCACCAGCAATGTATGAGTGTTACCTTTTCCCATACATTCTTTTCTACATTTATTGTTACTTGTATTCTTAATAATTGCCACTCTGACTTGAGATGAAAGAAAGTATTTTTGCTTCTTATAGAAAGTTAGTGATTCACACTATCAAATATGAAAATAGGTACAGTATCAAACCATCTTCAAATGAACAATCTCATCCTCAGAAGAACTTACCAACTTACAAAATTGGGGTAACCTCAACAGTAAGAGATGCTTTGGCAGATCATTATTCATTCAATGATTATTTGTTGAATGAGTCCTCTGGGCCAGAAACAAGGTAGCATTTATTTAGCAAGCTATGACCCACACACTGTCCTAAATACATAAATTAGCACCTTTAATCCTCCTAACCCCTTGTGAGTTGGGTATATTGTATTTCGAATTCTCCAGAAGAGGGAAATGAGGTACCAGAATGAGTAACTCACCCAAGGTCAGAAAGGCTGTCCTTGAAGAAGCTGAGGTTGGAACTCAGGTGATCTGGCTTCGGAGCCATGCTTTTAACTCTATGAACTAAGCAAAAAAGATGACACGTTTTAGTTAAGGGAACAAATGTAAAAGAAAAAAAAAGAAACATTGAAATGCTATGTTAGAGACTGGGGATGTAAACAGAGATATCATAGGAGGCGGAGTTCAGTTCAAAAATATGGGAATTCGTAAGAGAGGGAGCTAGAAGCAATCACTTGACTTTTGAAACCCCATACTAGTGTGTGTGTGTGTGTGTGTGTGTGTGTGCATGTGTATACATATATATATATATATATATATATATATATGAAATATCTTCATCAATCAAATTATAGATATATGAACTGATGAATTCCAATCTTTCAAACTGAACGTTTGAGAACGTACCCAAATTTCAGGAGATTAGGGTACAATCTAACATCCCTGTATTTAATGAACAAAATGACACTGCAATGGGATTTTGACCTTATCCCCTAATACATGCAGTCCTGGAAGATGGACCCATTGACCATCAAAACCCTGCCCCTCCCTCTTCGGAATTCTAGACGATAAACAGCACACCTATCACCACTTCTCCTGTCACGACTCTAGGCATGAATATTCCTTTTGCAAAGACGTAGGTGTGTCATGGCCAGAATTCACTTGTTGTGGTATTTCTATTTATTAGCCTTATACCAGACCTTGCCCTAAAATAGCCATGCCTAAGATGCCACATGTGTCCTCTAGCACTTCAGGAATGAAGAGTCGATGGCCAATAAAAATAGAATCCCCACAACTTCAGGCTGTCACTCAGGATGGCCATCCCCATGAGTCCTCTGTCCGAGGCAGTGTCCGCTCTGAGCTTGACAAGGCCCATCAAGATAAAACTCAGCTGCACAGCTCAGAACTTTCAAAACCTCGCTGTCGAAACCCATTCCAGAATATCTAAAGCATGCCGACTCTCCAAAAGCATCAGTAGTACAAGACAGGTAAAAGGGTCAGCATTTTAACTGAAGTCCAAATGTGGTGGGTTTTTATTAGGCGCCAGGTACTGGGGACAGAGAGAGAACCATGACCAGAGGCCCTACCCAGATCAATCACAAGGCCGATGGGTGTTTGGAGGAGGTCAATCAGCCTGATGTGTGTTCATCATTTCTTAGCGTACATTCTTGAAGAAACTCCTTGATTCAAAAGTGAAATCTTTGACTAATACACATGAGTAGCATAATCCCCAAGACTGAGGCCAAAGTCTTGTCCCGAGAGACGTTTTCATACTACTAGGTTGAACATATTTCACCAATATGTGGGTTTTAGCCAAGATACCATAAAACGAAGAGTCTATGAAATGAAACATCAAATTGGTCACTTTTAAAGCAACAGAATAATTATCTTCCAGATAATGACACTTTTAGGGAACAACCAGCTGTTGGGGGGGGGGGGAGAAAGGAAAAGAAAATCTAAAGGTCATTTCATTTTGACTGAAAAGCTGAATTGTAAAAATTATGGTTGGCAAAGTGATATCTCCTCAATCAAAATAAAACATCAAATGATCCCTCTGGGCCAATAGCAGCTGTCCAATCATAATAAACAAAATTCCTCAGTTGATGTCTTTTTCTGAACTAGTGTTTTCTTCACCTTTTATTTTTTTTTCCTCAAAAAAATTAAATGGAAGGATTCAGGGAGAGGGGTGAAGAAAGAAGAGCACTTGGGGCCGGTTCTCATGCCTGTGTTGGATTATCTGAGACACACAGATAAAACTGGGTGTAAGCCTTAAAATAGAGCAGAACGTCAATTTCAAAATAAATAATGATAATGGTATTTTCAAGATCAGCTCTTTATTCATGTTCGGTGCCAAAGCATTTAAATACCCTGTGCTACTCATAACATAATGTGGGTGGTAAAAGAAAAAAACAAAAAAACACCATCCCTCCTTCAACAAGTTATTCCTAAAAAGACTATTCACGTCAGTGCTGCGAAGATACAATTAATTTATATAACCCCAATATCCCGATGCTAAAGCACATAGCACACGAAACAAAACATTCTCCTATTTTGAAAAGAGGAGGATGAGCATCAACTTTGCTTCATGCAGTGCCCACAGTTATTTCAGATAAATAATAGAATGAATGTAATTAACAAATTATTCTGCCAGACCATTTTTATCAGACACTTAACTCTTTTTTTTTTTTAATCCAGAGTTTGAGCCCACACATACTCTTTCCCCACGGGACTTAGCGAATGCTGTTCTAGCAGTGTTGCAGAATTTGAGATGATCCAGGCACGTCACTTAATTGAGACTAGATGATGACATTTTTTTTTGTTACATAGTTAAATGAATGATTGCTTTCAGATAAAATTTTTGGCCTTGTATTTCATGGATGCGGTATGCTCTGTTTGGAGGAATATTTTTTCAATTTAAAATTTACCTTCAGTGCATTTGAATCTGGTTATCTGAAAACACCAAAGTCTAGTTTTACCCAATCTAGATAAATATACAATGTTCCTCCATTTCTCTTGAAGAATCTTAAATAATAATAAATCATTCCCTTATTTTTAATCGTTCTTTTCTAAATGAAAAACAAACAAGTAAAACTCAGTCAAGAAAAAAAAAAAAAAACTTTCCCCAAACAACTTAAAAATCTAACTTTTCAGACAAACAGGACATTCACAATAGTTCAGAAACATTTTTCAAATCGAGCTTTATTTCAATTACGCCTGTAAGTAAGAAGAGATGGCTCTATACTGTTGGCTCGGAAATGGATGGCAATTATAATTTTAGAATTCCCTCGAAGATTTGGGTAAACTTATTAAAAATGGAACCTTATTGACGATCTGTGAGAGGCTCCTTAAGGAAAAAGAAAATGCAAAGATTTGCCTACAAAATGGATGGTGTCTGTTACTTCTTTTTTGAGAGAAGCCTGATGAATTGAAGAAGTTTCTGTGTCTGTGTGTCTCTCCTTGGGAGAAGGAGGGAGAGAACACCCACGAGGGTCCAGAACATATATTTAAATATCAGCAATTACAGAGGCTTTCCCTACACTTAGCCTCTGTGCTCAACCTGTGTGTCCAGACCCAGGTGGAGTCAGGGGTATTTATGGCACTGGGGGCAGGACTGCTGGGAATTGCCCCCCCCCCTGGGACAGGGGGGTAGAGCTCCTGGGGTGGACCCTATCCAAGAGAAATACGCTGGGGTTCCATGGGAGACCGTGTCACGAGAAAGTCAGGCTGTAATTTCCTCATGGCTCCAACCTCTGGGGGCTGGGAGGAGGGAGACAGCATCTCTCCACCACTCCTCCCATGAGGGAAGAGTCTCCATTTCTGGTAAATGTTTACCTTATTCTGAAATCAACCCTTCTCTCTTGTTTCTGATAAAGCGTGTCTCTCCACGGACACCAGCTCAAGCTGAACCCTCAGGTAACACATGTTGCTGGAGGGAGGAGTCCCTGTCCCTTACAGTGGCAGGGGTGGGTTTTGCTGCCACCTGTCTTGATGATCAAACTAGGAAGGATGGGGAAGCTTCCAGTGCTGGCAAATAGCTGGGCTATTTTCTTTCATGCATCTGGGGTATGTGTGGAAAGGAAAACCGAGAGCTGTCTGGTCAGAGCATGTCACATGCTCCCTCTCGATGGCATTCCAGAAAAACAAATCCTAAGACCAAGAGTTAGGTAAAGGAGATAGCACGGCATAGTGGACAAGACGGACGTCCACTCAGGTTTGACACTTACCATTTGGCTATGTCAATTTGGACGAGTGAATTTGTTGCACTTAGCTATTACTTCCTCTTCTTTAACACAGAGATGATAGAACTGACATCATGGCATCATTGTAGGGACCGAGTCAGGAAGTGGAATTTAGTAGGCACTCAGTCGATATTTGTCCCACCCCCCACCCCCACACACACACACTTATTAAACAAAGCTTATTAAGAAATCTAAAAGTTATCAGTTTCAAGCATAATGTTAGTCCGTTTTCTGTTGCTATAACAAAATGCCTCAGGCTGGGTAATTTGTAAAGAAAAGAGGTTTAGTTAGCTCACAGTTTTGGAGGCTAGAAATTCAAGATCCAGTGGTTCCATCCATTCAGCCTTTGCGAGGGCCTCATGGCTGACAGCATCATCATGCTGGGAGTGCATGTGGAAGCAATCACATGGTGAGACAGGAAGCCAAAGAGATTCAGGGCTCAGGCTTGTTCTTTTATAACAATTTGTTCTCACAATAACTCACTCACTCTGTGAGACCAGCCTTAATCCCTTCCATGGTCAAAGTCCCCAGGGACTTAATTAGCTCCCACAAGGCCCCCACCTCTTAAAGATTCCACCCCTTCCACACTACCACGCTGAGGATCAGGCTTCTACACAGGACCCTTTGGAGGATAAACTATAGTCAAACCCTATCAACCAATTTGCCCAGGAACTTCTGAGAGTGGATTTATCATTTCCATGAGCTCATGATTTAACTCGGTAGGCATTTAGTTTATTCTCATTGCACAAAGTGTCGTGGTTCACAAGGGTATGTTTGGTCATTCCCAAGTCTGTTCTATGAAGAAGGGAGCCACATCCCTCCTATTCAATTTGCATCTCAGCTCCTGGCTCAGAGAGGATCACATGTAAATGAGACGGATGAGTAACCTGCACTCACGTCTCTCATAGGGAAAGAGCAACAGCAGGGTGCCCCAAAATTCCATGCATCCCTCCTATTCCCTACTCTTTTCCTTTCAAAACTAAAAGACCAAGGCAAATTGAAGCCGCCATAACAACAGGAACACTCATCTCTGCTGCGTTTCTAGAAAGCACCGTTCCCCGTGTGCCTAACTATAATCTTGCAGGCAGGTCCCTGTGTGGCCACAAATCCTCCGCATTTTAATTCTATCTTAAAAATAAAACTGCATGGGAAAGAACACTGGAGCGAGACCTGGTTATCAGTTCTGGTAACTCTGACCCATGAACATTTGGGTAAATCCAATGATCTCTGTCGGTCTTTTTCTCACTTGTGAAGTAGGGATCAACCTTTCCGAAAGTAAACACACCCCTTACCCATTCACTTTGAGAGAGAAGATATGCAAGAGCTGGGACATTGTAAATCACCCCACAAAGGTGAAGAAGTCCCTTGTACTCAGAAGTGAGAGCCAGGGCAGCTGCTAAAAGAACAGGCAGGGGTGTGCCTCGTCTGGATCCTACTCCCAACAGACCTGTCCCAAGAAGACCTAAATCAAGTGGACAGAAGAAGGTGTGTGTGTACTCGTGTGTGTGTATACTCGTGTGTGTCTGTGCGTATACGTTTTAGGACACACCATCATGAACTGAGCACTCACCATGCTCAGTTAACGAGTACTTGCCAACAATGAGTCCAGTTTGTGGCTCGCTGTTCCTGTCTCAATTCCTCAGACACAGATCATGGAGTGGAGACAGCCAGAATCAAGAAATGGTCTAGGTAGTGTACATACTAGTTGAATATGGAAAATAACGCTTATAACTTGCTTGAAAATTTTTGCTGTCACTCTAAACATAGATTGTTTTCATAAATATTTGTAGATAGCTACATACAACAAACTTGCTTAAATTGTTGTTGTATACATTCCACAAGGAAAGGGTATGCTAAGGGAAATTTTAAGTCTAATATCTGTATATAGATACTTAAATGTATATAGATACATAAATATAGATAATAAATTCTAACCCCATCGTATGAAGTTTAAAAAGTATTCTTATGCTATCGATTCATTTTTCAGTAACACTATAAAGTGGTAGGAGGCCTCAACTAGCCAGTATTGATTCACAAGGACCAACAGTATTCTTGTCTTCCCAATTCCCCTTCCACGAAGGTTGGTGGTAATAGAATTTACACTAGGGGCATTGGCCATTTAACAAATGGTGGTTTTTGTTTTTGTTTTTCCTTCCTGAGAGCCTGTTGCTAATCACTTACCAGCACACAACTGTTTTTAAGTTTCCTCCTATCAAGTTGTTTACTTATTCTAGGTCTATGATTTCTTCTTCCATAATCATTTCCAAGTCTTCTTTTCCTAATTACTTTAAGATTTCTGGTTTATGAATTGGGTCATTTCAAAAGATGGGTCCAGGAAATAGACTGGATCATTTTTGCTTTTCATAAATCTTCTTTCTTCTTACTTCTCTCATATTTTCCTTTTTATTTTTTTCTGTCTTTATCCTATACATGATCCTCTAGGTTCTCCTTCTTCCTGTGCCTTTCCCCTAAAACTAGTACAGAAACATTAAATACCCCCAAATAAAAATTTATTTCAAATCCTTCTGGTTCTCATGCACATATTCAGTGCCAAAATAATATTTGGGGAATTGCAAGTCCATGAAAGGAAGCACTTTTATCTGCTTTAAGTTTTAAATGCATTCACACACTGTCAACTTTCTCATCCAGGAGATTTTTTGGAGGAAAGAGACGCTGTCCCGTGGAAGAGTTTTACTAAAGCAATAAAAATCTCTGGTCACTCACAGATGAGCCCTCTCATTGGACCCAAAGTCCGTTGGCATCTCCTCATTGTAAGTATGATCAGGTATTTTCACCAACTGACCATCTTGATTCAGTTTCACAACTTTCTAGCTGTTATTTGAACAAGCTATATAGACTTTATGAGCCTCATTTTTCTGTAAAATGGGGAAAATTGTAAGAGTACTATTTATTTTGTAGAACTCTCCTGAAGGTTAGGGATAATATGCATAGAGCCCCGGGTATAATATTCTAAATTTGATGATTATATTTGGAACACATTGTTGTATTGATACTATGTTATTTTGTAGCCAGTACTTTCTTGATAAATGTTTCAATGTACTCTGAAATAATCAAGATCAATTTTTATTATATTACATACTTATATGTGTGAATTTAAAAACATTTTTAAAATAGTGATTAAAGGCAAAATAGAGCCTATTCCCCAAAGATACTCCATAAGCATAGTGTTCTATATGCCTTCAGGCCTTTTTTATTCTTATATGGTTATAAAAATCCAATCAAACATCATAAACTATTTAGTAACCTACTTTTCTATTTAACACATCATGAACCTCCGTAATGCCCATAAATGTAATCATAGTGTGAGAAGTTCACATCTGCAGTACGTTCTGATTTATGGATAGCACACCATCCATCAGCAAGAAAGTCCAAACACCATAGTGATAACTGACTGCAGCTTTTTAAAAAATTTATTATTATTTATTTTTTTAGGTATCAGGGATTGAACTCAGGGGCACTCGACCACTGAGCCACACCCGCAGCCCTATTTCATATTTTACTTTGAGACAGGGTTTCACTGAGTTGCTTAGCACCTTGCCTCTGCTGAGGCTGGCTTTGAACTTGCAATTCTCCTGTGTCAGCCTCCCGAGCTGCTGGGATTACTGGCATGAGCCACCGCACCCAGCTTAATTGCAGCTTTTGGGCAAAGGTCAGGGATTCCTTTCCCAGGTACCTGATAGAGAAGGGGGCTGGCCAGGCAGTGCTGTTGTTTCTGAAAAGTTAAGAGGAAAATGGAGAGTGTTAGATACCCCATTGAAATTAGCAAGGCAAAGAGTAAGGGAACAGGTCCAGGGAGTGAGATAAGCTAAGAGGGGTATAGTTAGCTGAGTTCAACACAGGTGACACTCCTGGACCGAGAATCAAATGGGCGGTGTAGTTCCACCTCTCTCCTCCATAATGGGAAAGAAAGTGTTTAATTGCTGTACGCTAAGACCAAGAGCATTGCCAACTCTAGAAGATTAATAGGACAAGGGCTGCTGGTGCTGTTATTTGGCTAGTATATAGTTTTTTTGTTTTAGGATTTTTTTGTTTTGTCTTGTTTGATTGGCAGAGGGTGATCCTAAAAGGTGTAAGAAAGCTGGAAAGTTATAAAATTTTTAGTGTGAACCTCTGGGCTTGGGCTAATTCAGGGCAAGACCTAAATAGCATAAGATAGCAAAAGGAAAGAAAGAAAAGAATTGAGCTCAGTTATATTCTCCCAATTCTCCGAACCACTTTTCCTTAGAGTTTATTGCAAGACATAAAAGAAACCACTTTCAAAAACTTCAATGTCATTGAGAAGTAGGTAACCTTCTTCCTAATATAAAAATTAACATAAAAAGGATCAAATGTTTCAAAACAACAGTGTGTGTGTGTGTGTGTGTGTGTGTGTGTGTGTGTGTGTGGTGTTGATGAATTTGGTCTTTTGTGCAATCAATTTCTGCTAGCAGCAAAAACGGGTTATAAGAAGAAATTTTTTTTTCTAAAATCAGCACATCAAAAGATAGAAAGCTATTGCTACTCAGAAAAAGAAAGGAAATGGGGCAACTGGCTTCTTTTGTAGTTGCTTTTCAAACCCTTTTGGATGTAAGCACAAAATTGCCAATGACGGCTCTGCAAACTTGATTTAGAGACTTTGTTGGAAAAACCGGCCATAATATTCTCCTTTCTTAAATTCCCCCCAAATCACTCACTGGCACCATCTTGGACAACTGCCTTTGCTCCCACCCGAACTGTTCGTTCACCCGTTCCCTTCTGCTGTTTGGCTCAAGGGCACCCATGAAATAAAGCAGAGAAATACTTGTTACTCTGAGCATGATCTGCTTGCATAGAAGAGCCGGGTTTTGAATTGCTCTTCCTCCTCCTGTGTGGCCATCCCTCCGGCTTAGCAGGCCTGGGATCTACAGCAGAATAACTACTTTAGGCCCAAAAGGGTTTCTATTCTTTCTTAAGAGTCACCATTTCCTCCCGGCAAGAGTGGTTAATGAAAAAACCTCTGATTGGTTGTTATTTGTTGTGCTTCAGTGTCTTGCTGCCATTTAAAGGGTTTAAAATTAGACTGGCTTCTGTCACTGCCTTTTCCATAGCCAGTTAATCACAGGATTCCTTGCCACATTGAGGCCACCATGGGGATGGCACATGCAGCAAGCGAGGAAGCCACTGATTACAGGCCAAGGAGCTAATGTGCTTACACAACACGAATTGTTGTAGACGCTTTGAACGTTATTTTATTTGTTTTTGACCATCCTTTGCTCAAGATTTGTTTCTCTAGGACCCAGCACCAGGCCTGGCACCTTTGTTAAGGAGTGAATGAGTTTTCTGGGTTTTTTCTTGAAAACTTACCCAAAGTAATAACAGGCTTTTGCTGGGACAAATCAAAACTGGAGTACTGGAACTGGAGAAGTTTACTCCTCACTGAACTTCAAATACAACCTCCAGTTCTCCTTCCTGGCCAGGCTACCATGACCTACTGGAGAGATAATGTTACAAAAGTCAGGAGAAACCAAATGCACATTTAAAAAAAAAAATCAGTGAATCCTTTCAAAGTCATATTTTAATGAAAACCTTGCAGATTGCCTCTGCTTTAAACTACAGCCGAATTTAAAATTCAAGTATAAGGGTACAATTTGAGTCTTGTTGAACCCTAAGTGTAGTCAGAATGGAAAAAGAACGTGTTCATTTCTACCTCAACTTCAGTTCTAATGATCCCTTCTACACACATGCACACACACTCACACTCACACTCACACTCACATCCAGCTTAGCTTCCGTATCTTCCATTTCTCAACTTTCTATCATTTCTAGCTTAGCATTAGTAAGAAATTCCTTTTGTTCCAAAATTTTAACATGAAATATTTAGTGTCATGCATGTTTAGTTCCCACACACCAAGAACTCATGAGTTCTGGCTTGCTTCTGTATTCTAGCTTGCGGTACACCTCCAGGCATGTCTCTTAATTTCCTGGTGTCTCCGTTTGTGTGCCTACAAGGTGGAGGTTAGGTAGCAGGCCTATTTCACAGGAGTGTCATGTTGCATAGCTCATTAGTGACTACAAAGTGCGTTGAAAGTGCAGTATAATAGATACATGCTCATAAATGACATGACAGGTTACGGAGCAGGAAGGTTATATATTCAATCCTGTCTATATATGGAGATTAAAATGCTGTGAGAGTTTTATATCATGTCCAATGATAAAGATGATAGAAGGCAAATCCTCATTGGCATTTAAAGTCCAAGTGCAAATACGCAAAAATGTCGTAACCGGGCAACCCAGAGCAAGAGCAGGGGGACCCATTGATCTTCTGATTTGGTTTTTGTTTTTTGTGGTTGGAGGAAAAGGGGTTGTTAAAGGTATTAGGCCAATCAAAAACCTTTGAGGACCTTAGTAAACTAGACACAGAAACAAAAGATGAATGTGGTTGTCACACCAAGAATATTTTAATACTGTGAATACTGGCTTCAGATTCTGTTCTCTTGAACTCTAGGCTTTCCCATGTCCCATAAGACGAGCTTGATCCTACTTCCGTTCCCTCCAACTTCTGTCTAGGGCCTAAAGTTGTTTTAAGGTTTTTTTGAAGGATGTTTTGCCCTTGAGAAACAAGGAGAGCCAGACCACCTGATCCTTTCCTTTACCAACTCTGCGGAGGACTGTCAGGCAGAAACATTTCCACAACCATGGTGACCTATGACTCACCATGTGGTGTGGGGACTACAGGCAGATAGGGTCCTTCCCCTGCATAAGTTGCAAAGAGAAAAAGAAACAGGAACATTTAAGGGAACAAGACATTTCTGAATAACCCGAGGCTTAAGCAAAGTTACAAATTACTCTGACCCCTAAAAACAAAAGATAGAAATAGAATTAGATGTTCTCATAAGGAGAAAAATGTGCCTGTGCTCAAAAAAAAAAAATAGAACTAATAGATGGAAAGTTTTCTACTACAAACTAAGTATTATATTAGTTAGTATAAATTGAATATATCAGTAAATTTTATACCTCAGAATTTACATACATTGTAGCATTTCATTCTCAAAGCAACATTTTGAGAAATTCTCTTTCCTGTCAACATGGTTATACTTATGTTTCTAAGCAGAAAATAGTAGGTGACAAGGATCGGCTATTTTTGCCATAATAACATTTTAAAAACAGGTCCACTGTAAAAATAAAATTATTTTAAAAGACCTTGGAAGTCCAGAAATCAAGGGGAATTAAACCATAAAAGCAAGAGCGCTTCTGAGATGAACAGTTTGTGACTGACCATTTTCTGCTGTGGGAGGTTGGCCAGTTCTGGACGTGGGCTGATGACTGGGCTTGGCCCTCACAGAGGGACTTCACGGGGAGAATGAGAAATCAGCAAAGCTTTTCGTGGTCATGTAGGGTTGGCGGGACAATTGGAAACTTCAGGAATCCTAAACACATGGTTAGTTCTTCCCACAGTATGTTTGCTGGATTCTGGGACTAGGAAGCTTTTCTAACACAAACTGAAATCTGTAGTAGCATGGTATTTCAGAGACAAAGTCCCGCTTGCAGATGGGACCTGCCTCCAACAGATGGCCGGACTCCTCCTCTAGATATTGGCCAAAGTTAGAAGCAGTGGGAAGAAGGAGACCAGAGACCAGTGTCCCAGACCTCTGAAGGGATGACTGAATTTCCCACAGTCTTTCAAGGCTAAGGTGATGAAGACTTTCAATAAAGAGCTTTCAATGAAAAGACTTGGAAGAACACACCTGAAAAAACAGAAGGGAACTGATTCAAAGTGAGTCATATATACCTACCACCCAGTCCCAAACCACCTTTAATGCAGGTTTATCTACCGAATGTAGAACCCTCACTGGCAGAATATGTCATCTGGGGCATCTGACGATCCTTTTTACTCAATATGTGACCTCCAACTGAAAATTAATACCTCTGTGGAAAGTCAGTGTGGCTGGTAATCAAAAAATAAAACATAACAGTAGTCAATCTTAGATGATTCAGATATGGGAGTTATGGACTAACTCTTATGTACTAAGAGCTTTGAAATAACCAATTCTAATATTCCAAAGGAATTGAAGAAAGGAAAAGAGTAGAAAAATAACTGAAAATCTGGAGAATTTCAACAGAAAATTGGATTTTTTTTTAAAAAACTGACATTTTAGAGCTACAAAATATATCTAAAAACAAGAACCCCTTAAATAACAACAGTCTGACTTGCAGGGGTAATACTATTGAATTAAAACAGATATAGAAAATATCCTAAATGAAACACACACACACACACACACACACACACACAAATAGGAAGAAAAACAAAGCTGAATATGAAAAGAAATGGGGGTATCCAGTGACATGTCGAATTTGCTATCATCAGAATTCCAGAAAGGAGGAAAATGGAGAAAAAGGAAATGAAACAGAAAAGATATAATCCAAGTCTGTACCAGAACTGGTGAAAAACACCATTTCCCAGATTCAAGAGGCTTAGCAAACCCCAATCAATATAAATACAAAGAAAATCACACCTCGTTAATCTTGATCAAACTACTTTAAACCAACAACAAAAAGAAAATCTTACAAGAGCCAGAGGGGAAAATTGAAACTTTAAAGAAGAATAACAACCACCACCAGCTTTTCAAACAAAAATAGGGAACCCAGAAGAAAAGAGAATGAAATCTTGAAGTTGATGAAAATTAAAAACAAACAAAACTGTTAATCTAGAATTCTATACCCAGCAAAAATATTCTTCAAAGATAAAGGAGATATACATATATTTTAAGACAAACAAAAGTGTGGAGAAGACATTTCACTGGAAAACTTTCACTAGAAGAATTACTAAAGAAAGTTTTGAAACCAAAGAAAAATGAGACCAGTTGAAAACATAGAACTGCAGGAAGAAATAAAGAGCACTTGGAAAAAGTGTATTGGTATCATTAAATATATATAATGAGAGCTTAAAATAAAAG
The DNA here is from genome assembly GCF_045843805.1 of Urocitellus parryii. Lineage (NCBI taxonomy): Eukaryota > Metazoa > Chordata > Mammalia > Rodentia > Sciuridae > Urocitellus > Urocitellus parryii. The sequence continues at coordinate 19,572,497 of NC_135540.1, forward strand.
TAATAATAAAGTCATGGGCAAGCTCTAACATACAATAGAAATAAAACAAGTAACAACAATTATGCATAGGAAGAGAAGGGATTAAATGTGGTAATGTTCTTTCTTTTTATTTAGGAAGTGCTAAGGTAACCAATTTAAGTCCTATTACAATGTGCTTAAGAATGCATATCTTAATATTTAGGATAACGACCTAAAATGATTTTTAAAATTTATAACTGGAAAACTAATAGAGAAATAAAGAATGAGATGATGAAAATGTCTTACCAATTAGAGAAAAAAGGAGGCATGAAGGAACAAAGAAGAGGTGGGTAAATAAAGTGGAGATCTGAAGTCCACTGTATGAACAAGCTGTGAACTGGATTCAATGGATGAAACCATCTAGACAGCACATAAAGCACCTAGGCCTGTGTTAAAAGAATAAACTACAATTATACACTGTGAACAGAAGACCCACTTTCACTCTAAGATACAAAACCTTTTTTAAAAAAATACATTTGTTTGAGTTTTTGATGGACTTTATTTTATTTATTTTCATGTGATGCTGAGAATCGAACCCAGTGCCTCATACATGCGAGGTGAACACTCTACCGCTGAGCCACAACCCCAGCCTAGGATACAAAACTTTTGCAGGTGAATTCCAAGCAAAAGAGGCACTCAACCACTCTTACTGGCTGAAGGTGGAGGAAGGGAATGAGTTAAAAAAGGCAGGCTTCTAGAGACTGAGAACTTGCCTCAGCTGACAGGTAGGAGGAAACAGGGACTTCAGTCCTAGAACCACAAGGAATGAAATTCTGCCAATAGGATTGAGCAAGGAAACAGATTCTTCCCAAGAGCCCTCAGCAAGAAATGCAATCAGCTGACACCTAGCTCAGTGAGACCTTTCTTGGACTTCTGATCTAAAGAATTTAAAAGCAATAAATCTATATTGTTTTAAGACATTAAGTTTGCACTAATTTGTTACAGCAGCAATAAAAAATAAAACCCATGATGGCCATGATTACAATTATATATTCATTCACTCAATTTTTTAAAATATTTTACTGAGGGCTGGGGTTGTGGCTCAGCGGTAGAGCACACACCTTGCATGTGCCCCTGAGTTCAATCCTCAGCACCACATAAAATTAAATTAAAAAAATAAAGTTAATAAATAAATAAATAAAATAAAGTTTTTGTGTCCAACTACAACTAAAAAATAAATATCTTAAAAAAATATTTTACTGAGGGATTCACTTGTACAACAGACACTGATCTGGAATATTACAAAAAAATATATTGGTAAGGGCCTTACCTTCATAGGGCTTACCTCTAAGTACTAACAATCAAAAATAGACCTAATGGTAAAATAGTGTAGAAACTAGTTGTAGGCAGTTTGCAGAGCATATTATGCAAGAAAGTAAATTTCTTTAGAAATATAGGGGGTAAATATTCAACAATTGTGGACAAAAAAGTAGAAAATTCCCAAAATTAGTTTTTGTTAGAAGTACTAAAAGTGAGTGATCATATCACCACCACCAAAAAAGTCTGTACAAAGGGAATCATTTCACCTGTTTAATAAATCAAGAGTGTGGTCAATGCAGAGGCATTTCGTTTAGTTTAGATTTGGATAAAGTTATAATGAGATGGAACTATATTTTATATGGAAGAGTATTGGTAGCTTATTACATATATAATTAACCATATATAGTTGTTGATGAAAATAGTTCTCGTTCCATTTTATGAATTTGTCCATTCTAAATCATCTTGCCTTAATAAAGAGAAAAATTTGAATGCTTTAGAACTGTTATAGATTTCTACTTCCAGAATTTCGATGTTTTGTTCATTCCAAGCATTTACACAAGCATTGTGGCCTTGGATTTTCACAACATTCTGTGAAATATTTTATCTCCATTTAACTGATCAGAAACCAGGTGCTGTTAGAAAGTGATGGATGGTTCAAATGCTAAAAGGGGCTGGGCACACTGGTGCACACCCATAATCCCAGTGACTCTGGAAGCTGAGGCAGGAGGATGGAGAGTTCAAAACCAGCCTCAGCAAAAGCAAGGTGCTAAGCAACTCAGTGAGAACCTGTCTTTAAAAAAAATACAAAATAGGGCTGGGGGTGTGGCTCAGTGGTTGAGTGGCCCTGATTTCAATACCCAGTACCAAAAAAAAAAAAAAACCTAATCTAAAAGGACGCTTCCCAGTTTACACAAAAATTAAAAACCTGGTGAAGACAGGAGAAGGGCTTCATGGAAACTGAGGATATTAGCTTCCTTCCTCTGCAGCTGATTTCTAAGGCAAAACGCAGGAAACTGTAGCCTGGATGATACCCTTCATCTCTGATAAGTGCTAAGGAACTGCCCGCCAAAAACAAAGCAAGCTACCCCCATTCAATGCTGCAAATCTCTCCTTGCAAACCCTTGGTTGCACAGGAAACATCAGTTTGCAATATTCCAGTGCCCTGAGTTGGCTTCTGGTGTCTTCTATGTCTGCTCAGCACAGAGAATGAATCAATGGGATGGGCCTTCGTTGCTTTCCATTAATCACCTCTGCAATCATCAAAACACCTTTAGAAATGAATTAATGGTGAGATTCGTCAACCTAAAAATCGTCAGTCATACAGGCTTGCTGTTGGATGATAGTAATGGAATACCGACTGTATTAACGCTGAGCGAAACACAGGAAGAAGGTTCTCACCAGATAGGTCCACTTTTAAATAAAAATTTTTTAAAAAATTGCTTTCTTTGAATGACTTGGCAAAGAAGGATTTGTCAGTCCTACCGTAAAGGTGGTTTTGAGCAGTGTTTTTAAGATCAGGCTGCTGAAGAAAATGGCACTTTTAAGTAAATGAGGAGAATTACTTGATGGATACAACATGATAGATTTATCTGAGGCCTATAGAAAAGCACTGAGCTCATAAAAGGAGAAAGAAGCCCACAGAAGGATGATTCAGACAAGTGACCTTTGTTATACTAGTCCCTGCCCAACTACACAAATCCCTCATCAGGAGGTATTAGCTCAATCTGTCCTGAGCAGAATAGGGGTTGTTGATATTATAACTGAACAATTCCGGGATAGAACTGGCTTCAGACAAGGCTGGGTCCAGGGTGCAAAATCTGTGCCAGGATCCCATTTCTCATGCTATCTCTCTCTCTGCCCTACTCCCGTGCCATTGGTAGGTCCTACCGTAAAGGTCTTCCAAGGCTGAGGGTAGCCCCATTCAAGATTGGTGGGAACAAGCAATCCAAACAGCAACCAGTTTGGGATCCTGATTTTGTTTGTCTTGCTTCTCATTCCCAGCCCTGAACCAAATGCAAGATGGCATGGCACCTCCTGCCACCCCACTCTGGACCCCCACAATCAGAGGTGAAGTAAATTACAGCCAATCACGGTGACTGGAAGAGTCACAGGGCCTTTAGAAAAGGGGCAAGGGAGAGGAGGCTCTGGCAAGGCCACCAAGATGTGCTATTCATTCTCACCCAGGAAAAAAAATTAGAAGAAAAATAACTTGCATTTTAACACTGGTTATCTGGGCATGGATCACTGGTGACTTTAAATGACTCTACAGTTTTACTTAGTTTTTAAGGAATATTTCAAATTTTCTCAGGTTTGAGAAAGAAATGACAAAGCTCGGTGAAGAAAAAGGTGCACATTGTCAACTAGCAATAAAGCCAGGTAATCTACAGATCGCTTTCTATAATTACATATAATTGTATATAGCTGTATGTTGTTTCATACATGTAGTTTTATGACACTCTTTATTTATAGTTTAATAGCTATATAAAGTATTCTATTATGGTTTACCTATGAGGTGTCTGCCTCAGATGTGAGACAGTGCGAGGAAGTTTAGGGATAAAATGATTGGATTATGAGACCCTTAACCTGATCAGAGCATTAATCAACTGATAGAGATTCACTGGTGGTAACTGGAGGCAGGTGGGATATGGCTGGAGGAGGGAGGTCATTGGTAGCATGCCTTTGGGGTTTATATTTTGTTGTGGCAAAGGGAACTCTCTCTGTGTTTCCTGGTAGCCATGTCCCAAGCCACTTTCCTCCACCACACTCTTCCACCATAATATTCTGCCATACTTTGGGCACAAAGCAATGGAGTTGGCCATCTATGGACTGATGCCTCTAAACAGTGAGACTCAAAAATAAACTTTTTCTCCTCTAAAATTGTTCTCATCCGGTCTTTTGGTCACAAAAGTGAAAAATGCTAAAACATACACATATAATTTTAATAATTTCCAATAAACTTATAATCAACAATACAAATATCTATCTATATATGAATATAGAACCATAGAGAGAGTCATACCTGGGTATACATTTCAAAGTGTAGCATCACATGATGAAAGATTGTGAAAAGTGCAACCTCGGGGAGAGTTAAAAGAGAGGATCTTGACCGGGCGCCATGGCGCACACCTGTAATCCCAGCAGCTCAGGAGGCTGAGACAGGAGGATTGTGAGTTCAAAGCCAGCCTCCGCAACGGTGAGGCACTAAGCAACTCAGTGAGACCCTGTCTCTAATAAAATACAAAATTGGGCTGGAGATGTGGCTCAGTGATTGAGTGCCCTGAGTTCAATCCCTGGTACCCGCCCCCTCACAAAAAAAAAAAAAAAAAGAGAGAGGACTATCACCAAGCAACAGTTGCAATATGCTATTTTTGCAATATATTTTTGACTGATTAAATTTAATGAGTGTTGTCAATTGTAATTGAATTTGGTATCTAATATTTTGATAATCATAGCTATGGACTTCAAAAGAATTATTTTCTTAAAAGAAAAAAACACTCAGAAAATGTCATGTCACTAACACTGGCTTTCCTGAACCCTTGTTCCTATTGTCCTACCCCCGTCTGTACATCAGTCTTGGACCAAGGCCAACGATGTCTCCACAAAAGAAAGCAACACACGTACACACATACAGACTTGTAGGCACCAGCACACACACCTGTTCACACCAGGAAGGTAGTTATTACTGAGTACAGTCTTTTGGAGAGAAGGAGAAAGGGGCTCTAATCCCACAGCACTTTACAAACCACGTTTCCTCTTCTTCACACATTTCCCAAATGCCCTCCCCTTGGCAGCTGTCTCATCCCTACCGGCTCCCTCATCCCAGCCGAGACATCCATTTTTCATTTTCTCCTTCTCTCTCCCCTCCACAGCCACATTGCCTCATCCTCGACCACCCTTTGTTGCTGGAGAGGTGGATCTGGAGATGGAGGGAAATGGATAAAAGCCAGCACAGATTCCATCGCAGTAAGAAATCATATTTCACATCAGGACTCAGTACACAACACTTGCAAACATGTCCAACCCAAACAAACTTCATGAACCAATGAGACACGTTATATTTTCTTCTCATGTAATCTATGACATATTACTTTAAAAAAAAAACACGGTGATACTTCCCTATTGACTTCATGACTTATTAAAACATAAGAGATTCTCAAGTCTGGATAAGGAGTGAGTAATTCCTGGGACTCCTTGTCTGTGTGTGTGAAGTTGAGACAAAGAACATGGATCAAAATCGAACACAAGTCTACCAGCAATTTGGAAAAATGTAGGGAAAGTATGGGAAGATTTGTTTTCCTGATTTCAGAACCATCTTGCAGGGAAATAGAGAATATCACTGCGGTAGAGCCAGCAAGATTCACATTTTAATGTTGACCCTGCCTTCTCTGTCAACATTACAGAGGCCAGTTTGGAAGTAACATATGACATAGGTGTTTACATGCTGGGTGGCACTGAAATACTTCATGTGCTTTTTAGAGTCAACATTTATCAGCATGGTGGCACATGGAAATTAGGCTTGTTTTCTTTACTGGGTGTTAGGAAAATCACAGTGCTGTCCACCAAACTGCATAAAAGTAGCTAAAAACAGATTTTTTTTTTTTAAATTTCTGGGGAATTAAAAGAGAATACTTTCATCTCTCCCCAGAACAATAGGACTGTACAATTTTATTTGGGTTTTAGTTATTAGTATTGTCAAACATTTAAATATGTTGAAGTTCATGCACTAAATTTGTTTTCTATGAAGAGTTTTAGATATAAGTATCGTTTTTTTAAATGCCACCCCAGTAGACCAGAATTTGGGGAGAAAAATCATGAAAAATATGCTACAGTACATGCAAATTTAAATCAATATAGATGAGTTTCACTGGCAGAGTTAAGAGATTATTTCATGTGTAGAACCTAGAGTTAGCCTGAATTTTGTATAAAATTTTACCCTTTTCATTTTTTGACCAGGCACTCAAGTTCTTCTCTGTGCATTACAGTCCAAACCTGACTAGAAAATCCAAGGGTCTGAGTCAAGGCTCAGAACCTGCTTTGGACATTTGACCTCAGTAATTCACTGAAGTTCTTAGTCTTAAAATCTCTCTTCAGTTAACTCTTAATGCAGATCAAATAACAATGACAAAGAAATTTGGAAGTTCAAAGGTCCTGTTCAACTATTAAACTTCTTATTAGCATGCATCACAGTGATCATAATGTCAAACACTAGTTTGGACATGTATTCAACAATACCTTAAAACTGATGGAGTTTTTCCCTTTTTTCCCTAGATGAAGCTATATACCAAGAAAGCCATGCTTCTCTAATTTGTTTCTACTGAAATGTATAAATACAAACCCATGGAAAAGGGGCAAACTTCAAGCTCCACTGGCCCATGATAGCATAAAGTTTAAGAATTTGCATTTGGAATCTGTTCACTTGCATTCAAATTCAGACTTCATGACTTCCCGTGGAACCTGGATGAGTTATTCAACCTCTCTGTGCCTCATTCTTCTCATCTGTAAAATGGAGTAAATCACACCATCTACCTCATGAAATTATTCTGAGGATTAAAAGACACGTATCCATAAAGTACTTTGGAACAGCACCTGGCAAATGGTAGCCCACAGTAATCATTAGCTATTACTGTCCTTTTTAATCTTACTCCCAGTGTATGGGAAAGCCAATAAAGAGGTAAAGGCAGAATAGAATGGAGAGATGATGCAAAAGGCATGAATTTGGGAGCTCTTCAAAGTTATGAGAGTGTTATAGCAACACTGCAGTACTCAATGTGCACAGAATTACAGAATAGGTCACTGAGTATTTTTCTTTCTAAAATATACCATCTTTGCCTCTATAATTAAGTTATCCAGGGAAAAACATCTTTGACTTTATATTTATTGCATGAATAAAATTACAATGAGAGATGAATACATAACTAAGAGAATTGTTGAAATGGAGAAGACAGACAATGCCAAGTGTTGGTAAGAGTGAAGGTCAAATAGAACTCTCACACACAGATGGTGGGCACATACACTGCTAAAGACACTTTGGAAAACTGCAAAAGAATCTACAAGATAGAGAGAGAGCTGAGCATATGCATTCCTTATGCTCCAGAAATTCCATTCCTAGACATATAACTAATAGAGATGAATGCACACGTTCACCAAGACACACATAGGAATGTTCATAGGGATGGTATTTATAACAGCCCAAACAGGAAACAACTCAAATTCCACCCATAGGAGAATGAGTAAATAAAATGTGGTATAGTTCCATAATAGGAATGTAATATATCATAAAGAAAGAATAAACCATGGTTAAACAGCATGGATGAATGTCACCAACATAATATTGAGAAAATCAACCATATATAAAAGAATATTTGCATAATTGGTCCATTCATATAAAATTTAAAAGCAGGCAAAACTGGACCACATTGAAATCCCTTGTTTATATCTCTTTCAATGCAACCATAATCAAATTAAGGCCAGGAACTACATCTTATTTATCATTCTATCTCCAGTATTCAACACCAAGCCTGGCACATAGGAGACTTCTAATCAATGTTTCTTGAATTAACACAAGATAAAAAAAACTGAGATACATTCTTACTTTATATTTAACAGAATCACACTTAGAACAAAGTTTGCTGAAGCAGCAGTTTGTCTGATGGCTTATATGTCAATCATCTTCTGAGTTGTCCCCCCAAATTTCACCAAAAATGCCCATCAACTTTTCCTGTCCTTGGGATATTAGTAACTCAGACTCTTTGGGCCAGAAGAAAGAGAAGAAGTCATGAGCTGTATTTTTCTTACCAAGATTTTTCTGATCAATTCTGTGATTGAAAGATTCAAAAAAATAATAATAAAGCTTTTGTAGATAGCCTGGCTGACTCTATATAATTTCTTGCAGACGTATTATAACCTTACAGATGTGCTGTGAGTGCTTGTGTGACTGCTGACATTGGCAGAGACCAAGCAAGAATGAGGGGAGTTTGGGGGCTTTGTTATATCTTAAATAATAAACCCATGGTTTATTGTTTTAATAAGATATCGAGAAAAATGAAGCAATTATCTGAGATGCAGGATGCATGGATAGGAGTGTGGGCATTTGTGCTTCCTGCCCTGAGGGGCAAGTTCCTATTTTTCTCATGAGCTCCATGTGCTGAATTCCCGCGGTTTCTCTCGGCTTGTTGAGAGTGTACTTACAGACAACAGCAAAGAATTATTACATCTCGTCTATTATCACATTCTCGTCATAGCCTTTTGCATTTGAGATTTATAACACACAGCAGAATTAGAAATGTCCTTTTTTTTTTTTTTTTTTTTTGAGGCTCAGAAATCAGTTTCATATTTGCTGTCTTGGTGGCAGCCCAAAAGGACAAATTAATAAAACGTTATGCAGCCTACAGTCCTAAAAGGAGGGGGGCAGAAATTGACGTCACCCATTAATCAGTGACCTAACCAGAAAAACATTAGCGAATGATTAAAGAAAGATGACCCGGGGGGACTGCCGGGGGATTCAGACAGGCTTTTGTCAAAGCCCCCAGATCTAATGTAATTTCAGGCTGGCCTCAGAATTCAATTTGTGTGGAACCTCTAAGTCATCCATTCCGCAGCGAAACACAGCGTAATTGCACTTGAATGGCTTCCAGCACGGCTCTGAGAAAATGTCTTGTTCCGGGCCCTCAGTGCCCACGAGGAAGGCGGCCGGTGACCACACAAGAGGCTGGGCTCAGGCACCAAGTCTGCCCATCCCACCTGCCGACCGTTGCCCTCCACAGGAAGCACATGTTTCTGGTTAATTCCTGCCAGCTTTTGGCTGTCAGGTAGGGCATCTGGAGCAGGCATCTCCCGAGGGCTACCACCTGGTACTGTCAGTCGGTCTCAGACCAACCAGCAAAAGGGGAGCCATTCATCTATGTGCTTATTTTTTCTGAGTTTGGGGCATTTCTTGGGATTTGGAGTTTTCACTTGGCAAGTTAACTGGTCTCTTAAGTTAGGAGAGGAGAAGGAAAAAAAAAAAAAAGAATTTTGCTTTCTTTCCTTTAACTCAGAGTTCCTTCTTTGCAAAAGCTGTTTAGTAATACCTGGTTCACCCTCATTAAATCTCTGGAGCATCTTCACAGTGCTGCAGATTTGCTTGGAAATAGACCTAAAAAGTAGATCCTAATCATCCTAATTTGAGACATAGTCATTAAGTCCCATTATTTTTTAATGTGTAGCTATAAACAATTACAGATAGGCAAATACAAAACTCCCATTAGGAAGAATAGACAAAAATAAAATAAAACAAAAATAAATGTGCTCAGAGAAGGATGAAGCATTCCTTAGAAAAGATCATTTTTGGATCCTGTCTCAATAGTTTATAGCATGCAAAAGAATAAAAGAGTCTCAGTGAATGTCAACAGTTAGATAATATTTCAACCTCAAAAAGACTGCTTGTTTTGGTCCAAAATGAATTTATATTTAATTTTAACTCATAACTTGTATCGACAAATGCAGTACAACTTTCCGTAGCACCAATTAAATATAATGAAGCTGATGAGGAAGCGTGATTTGCTTTTACCAAACTGCTGTCAGTAATAGCATAGTTGTAAATAGGAATTAGCACCTGGGCAAGAAGAAAACTATTACCCCAATGCCTTAGTCTGTGGGGGCTGCTATAACAAAATAGATGAGACTGGGAAATTATAAACAACAGGAATTTATTGCTTACAGTTCTGGGGGCTTGGCACTGAATCATGGCATTGTCAGTGGATGTGGATAGGGATGTGGCTATTGTGTCAACAGGGCCCAAAGATGGTCCTTCTTCTTATGTCCTCACATGGTAAAAAAGCAAAAGGACTCCCCAAGCCTCTTTTTTTTTATATAAGAGAGAGAGAGAGAGAATTTAGAGAATTTTAATATTTATTTATTTATTTTAGTTTTTCGGTGGACACGACATCTTTGTTTTGTATGTGGTGCTGAGGATCGAACCCGGGCCGCATGCATGCCAGGCGAGCGCGCTACCGCTTGAGCCACATCCCCAGCCCCCACAAGCCTCTTTTATAAGGACACTAATCCTCTCTTGATGTAGTCACCTTCTAAAGGCCTCACCTGAGTATTTTCACCTGGGAGTTACATTTCAGCTTACAAATTTTAAAAGGACAAAAATATTGAGACCATAGCATCTTAGAACACAGATACTTTGGGTAGTGGCTTTTTGCTGGATTTATCCTGCTGAAAGTGAGAGGAGTGACCATAATAATACAATATTTTTTAAAAAATGCAGGTGAAGGTCAGTATTGATAGTGATAGGAAAAGTTAGTTATACTCAAATACTGGATTGGTCGATTTAGGTTTTGCAAGTAAGAACTTGTAGGATTAATTTTTAAGCATTCACTCAAACACTTATTTACTGCTAAAAAAATGTTCACTTTATCACTCTAATTTCTAATCATATCTTTCATGTGATTTTTTTTTTTTATCACAAGGAGTATTTGAGCAACACAGCCATCTCATTATGGCAGTACAGACTGTTGTGAACTTCAAAAACATATCACTATGGAAATCGGTGTTCAGAAAGTCCAGTGGAAATTGCCATGAGCATATTTCTGTTTTAATGGCAATTTTAGCATTGGCAAGAATTACGGTGGGGACAGAGTCAGAGAATCCTGCACCAGCATATTTATGCATATTTTCTAGTAAACATCAGCACTCTGCTGCCTTTATTTACATGGCCATATTTTCATTCTTCCTGTGTATTTTTAGGAAATTCAATAAAATATTTGCTCAGAAAGTGTTCCGGACATGTGAAGGTAGGAAGAGGCGCCAAGTCATACAAAGAACTGGATGTAAGAGAGGAACAGGAAGTTGAACGGGTGAAAAGTGGTTGGGCAGGAAAGCACAAAAGGGATTACAAAAACGCAGAGTGACCCTTAAGTGGGGAATCAGACCATCAAGTTAAAAGAGGAACGTGTTTTCCTAACTTCTTGTTCCCACCAATGGTGTCTTAGTTATCTTCAACCTCTGCCAAGCTGCGGTGCTCCCTTGCTTAGACAGAACCGTGACAATGAGTGAGTAGGATTTGAGCCCTTCAGGAGGATTCAGAAATGTCCCCTATGGGCAATTTTGATTTCCCATCCATGTACCATGCATCCATTCCCATGCAATGACTGTATCATGATGTGAGTGCCTTCAGGTGTGTTTGAAATGAGCACCCAGTCTCCCTAGGGCTGCTGAGAGGGACAGAAAGTGGCCACCAGGAGAGAATGCAGGCTGCCTGGACCTAAGCAGGGGGCTGTCACTCAGCAACCCTGTGCATGCCCAAGAAATGCTCCAGGAATTCCTTCAAGGGAACTCTGCAGCCACCCACGTTTGTTCAGGTGAGGTGAGGTTTTTTTCCTGAACTGTGAGGGTATCTTCTAGGCTTACACATGAGAAAAATATTCAACCTGCCCTCTGACACCTTCTCCTCTGTTTTCAGGTTGAGCTTCTGAGAACCAACCCTGAACACACAGGGAACTTTGCCTGTGTATGTACCACATTTGAAAAGATGGATCTCACTCCAAAGATTTCCTAACCATCTAGGCATATTCTACATTCATGTTCAGAGAAACAATCTTCCCCATTACTTGTCTCTGGCTCTGAAGTGGAAACACCCATCCCCCTGTGTACGCTGTGAGAAATTCCTAGGTTTTGTTTTATGAATTTTTCATGGAAAGCAAAGCAGTATTTTTTTAAAAGAACAGAGGATCCTCTGAAATGCCTTGCATTTGCTCTGGGCACTGCATTGGATCAGTTTTCTGTAATGCTGCTTCCCACCCTCCTGTCCTTCTCTCATCCAAACCCCAAATCCTTCAGCCACTGGCCCGTCCAGGGCTCTGGTTTGATAACCCTGCAATTGGAGGGTGGAGTGGGAGGAGAGGCCTCATACCTTTGTTTTTCTGGTTCTCCCCAACACCCTGGTGGCCTACTTGGGTGTCCCACAAGCACTCGGTGGAAAATAGTACATCCCATTTAGCAACAACCCCACCTAGCACGAGTTCCTGAGCTATACTTAAACAAGGGCCAGAGAGTGGGAATGATGGAGGCCTGCGTTAGGCAATGTGAGAAGAGCCATTTTCTCTCCATGGTGGTGGCCACAAAGTAATTTCTGCTTCTACTTTAGCAATCCATGGGGTAGAGGGAACGAAATTATGTTATTTTTCCAGTAGGACAAAAATGCAAAAGGTGTTCCGGCATGTATTTTACAGAGGAAATTTTCATCAACATTAAAAGGTTATTACTATTTTTTTAAACCAACTTTACAATCCAAGGGAAAAAAAATATCCTGTTTCCCAGGACTTCTTATAACGTTGGATTTTATTTTCACATGAAAGGTAAGGAAAAGGAATTGTGTTCTATGTCCCTCTGTATCCGTGTCTACATAGTTGCACCAATGATCACATTCTTTCTTCTTTCTTTTTCAAAATAGTCGGTGTCTTTTATGTTTTGAAATATTTGTAGAAAAATATGGATCAGCTGCATAACCCAGCTTTGTAAGAATCCCAGCTATGCCCCAGCACTAAAACCATGCTAAGGGAGCAGGATGAATCTGTCAACATTTGGTCTAGAGTACTATGGGTTGAGCATATTAGCTCCTACAAGAATCAGTATGAAAAGCACTCAGGCAATTTTTCTAAGTATGGAATCATTAAAACATAACACATATTTAGAAGAATAACGTATGTGAAAAGGCACTTACAGGGCTAAGATTCTCTTATAACATTTCAAAACCACCTTCTCTTCCCTACGCTAACATTTGTATTGATCATTTTACCTTTTGTCCCATGGTACTCAATATCATTCAATTATATTTCCCACAACATTTTATTGCATAGGTTATTGTACTGAGCACTTACATCTTTGTTTTCAATTAAAAAATAAATAAACCTTCAAGTTCATCTTTAAACTTCCAGGGCTCAGGATGTAGCCAAGACTTAGAGATGACTGACCAGTGTTTATTGAAAGAAAGAATATATAATAGGCAGTTAGAACTGACATAAAACTACTTACTTTTTAGACTGAAATGAATAAATAAAAATCCTTTTGTACAGAACTTTGAGAAGAAAAAGTTCTTGGCCGTATGTATACTTTCTAAATAACAGTGCACATGTCTTTAATAAGATGGAGCCATGAGGTATGGTGGTATGCAGGGAAGACTGCTGAGTGTTGAGTCTGGGCAAAACCAGAGTTTGGGTTCAAGTAAGGATGGAGCTCCTCTCTGGGTCATCGTGTTCATTTTAGACCTTCAGCTTGTGCTCCAGCTCCTCTCCACCACGCTTTTTTTTGTTTTTGTTTTTGTTTTTTAACAACTTGTAGCTAAAGGAAGATTGGGTTTTTTTCCCAAAAAGGCCCAAAACTTAAGTGCACCAAATATGCCTCGTTAGAATGAACCTGGTTAATGCAAAGAATTACCTTTGTTCCTTTTTATACACTCAGAATAGGAACACAGATGAGATACACAATGGTCAGATGCTACCATCTGAATGTCTGTTTTTCAGGGGGCAGGGAGACTCTTATATTGAGACCTTCTAACCAATGCAATTCTACTAAGAGATGGGGCATAAAGGAAGTGATTAAATCACAAGAGTGGAGCTCTCATAAATGGGATTATAAATGCCTTAACAGAGAGGCCTGAGTGGGCTTTGCCTCTTCTGCCATGTGAGGAACCCACAAGAAGGTGCCATCTACCATGCACCATGATGCAGATACTGTATCTACTAACACCCTGACCTTGGACTTCCCAGCCTCCATAATTATGAGAAAAAAAATCTGTTGTTTGTAAATTACCTAACACAACTTGTTAGTTAACTTTGTTGTTTTAACCAAAATGCCTAACAAGACTAACTTAGAGGAAGTTTATTTTGGCTTATGTTTTCAGAGGTTCAGTCCTTGGTCAGCCAACTCTATTCAACTCCATTGCTCAGGGCCCAGGGTAAGGCAGAACACTGTGACAGGAGAGTGTGACAGAGGAGCTTTGTTCTGCTCATGACAGCCAGGAAGTAGGGCAGGGGGACTTAGGGAACACACCTCCTCCAGCCATACCCTATCTACTTACAGGAGTCAACCAATCAGTCCATTCAAACTAGGATGCACCTATTAGGGTAGAGCTCTCATAATCTAAACAGTTCACCTCTGATTATTCCTGCATTAACACAGTGGCTTCTGATGGACACCTCATATGCAAATCAGAACAGCCATCTTAAGCAATTGGGCATAGCCACCCAAACATACTAAGACAGTGGGATTTAAGACAATACAGTGAAAGTCTGATAACATAAAAGACTTTTAGGACATCAAATTCATAAGGACACATGAGAGCAAATTTCTTTTAAACACAATTAAAGTAAAAATATAAATTAGCATGGAATGTGCACATACAGTACATCACTGTAAGTTTGGTATTCCTTTAGGGCAACAGAACTTCCAAAGTTAGCCATCCAAAACTAGAAGAAGTCAATGAATTGCAAAAGTGCTCTGTTATCCCAAGGAGAGATTTTATAAATAGAAGGTTTTGTATACAAGCCTATTTATCCACGGCCTAGGAAAAAGTTGAACACTGTCTAGAAAAAGCGATCTCAGTAGACAAACAATTCAGATAATGTAAATTGCAGTTTGAGGCCTAAAAGATACAGAAAACATGTTTAGTCTAAAAAAATTATAGAGTCCTAAAATGGCATGCAGATACTGACAAAAGTTTTTCTGACATGAGGCCATATGGGATCACAAAAACAGAAATGGAAATCAATGAGATTTCTCAGTTTAAAATGATGTGTCAAGGAAGTAGCTCCTAATAGCAATTGTCCCAGGCTCTCATTCGGTTCCATTCAAAAGGAAAACAATGGGCAATAATCAATTGTTAGAGAGGAGGAAGAAACTTCATAAATGGAATCAATCTAAAAAAATACAAACAAACTCAGAGCTTAGTCTTAAGTCTACTGACATCTACCTCAGTGCCCCAAGGCCCTTTACCAAGTAAATAAAAGAGAATTATTTTTCTTCTCTGGGGCAGATGATGTCATTTGAGGCAGGCAAAATACTATACCCTCAATCCTGCATTTATATATATATCCATTTGGGGCTGCATATCCCAGAAAATAAAAGTGAAATAATTTAAAGAGATCCTGGCTATCACACATGGCTTTCTGGGGTGGACAGAGGTGGAGGGAAGCCAAGGTCAATTCGTGATGGAGCGTGGATGGATTTGTGGGTGCCAGCAGTAGCTTAGTGTGGGAAAGAGCAGCCTTGGGGTCCAGGAATCTGGCACCTTTTCCCTGCTTTTGTTGCCCTTCAGAGCCTCCTTATGTTGATGGAAATAAAATGAATAAAAGAAGAGCCACACGGAGACACGTCCTGAAACACACGAATGAAGAAAAAAAAATCCTATTAAATATCTACGTAGAAAATTCAGGTTAATTACCGTGAACTGAAATTAGATTGGCTTTCTTTTAACAGGAAAACCAGAGGTCAGTAGAACAATACGTGCACACTTGTTTTGTGTGTGTGTGTGTTTGTTTTTACTATTAGCGCATTCCAGTTGTACATAATAGTAAGGTTCACTTTGACATCATCATACATGCATGGAATTTATCTTTTTTTTTTTAGTTTCTCAAATTTTTATTTGTTATATATGACAGCAGAATGCATTACAATTCATATTACCCGTACAGAGCACAATCATTTCTCTAGCTGTACACAAAGTATATTTCACATCATTCGTTCTTCATACATGTACATCTCATTCCACCGTCTTTACTACCCCCATGCCTTCTCCCTTCCCCTCCCTCCCCTTTGTCCTGTCTAGAATTCATATAATCCTCCCATGCGCCCCCAACCCCATTATGAATCAACATCTTTATATCAGAGAAAACATTCAGTATTTGTTTTTTGGGGATTGGCTAACTTACTTAGCATTGTATTCTCCAACCTCATCCATTTACCTGCAAATGCCATGATTTTATTTTTGTTTAATGCTGAATAATATTGCACATGTATATAGATACCACATTTTCTTTATCCATTCATGTGCTGAAGGATATATAAGTTGGTTCCACATATTAGCTATTGTGAATTGTGGCAGTGTCTCTGAAAGTATGCTGTTTTTAAGTCCTTTGGGTTTAAACCAAGGAGTGGGGTAGCTGGTGCCAATACCAGGCTGTTTTTGTTAGTATTGCTCTGTCGTATATAGTATAGTTTAAGGTCTGCAATAGTAATGCCACCAGCTTCACTCTTCTTGCTATGGATTGCTTTAGCTATTCTTGGTCTCTTATTTTTCCAGATTTTCTTATTTTTCTATTACTATGAAGAATGTCATTGGGATTTTGATGGGGATTGCATTGAAACTGTATAGTGCTTTTGGTAGTACGGTCATTTTGACAGTATTAATTCTGCCTATCCAAGAACAAGGTATATCTTTCCATTTTCTAAGGTCTTCTTTAATTTCTTTCTTAAGTGTGCTGTAGTTTTCATTGTAGAGGTCTTTTTATCTTTTTCATTAATTTGATTCCTAAGTATTTTTTTTTTGAGGCTATTGTAAAGGGGATGGTTTTCCTACTTTCTATTTCTAAGGATTTGTTACTGATGTACAGAAATGCCTTTAATTTATGGGTGTTGATTTCATATCTTGCTACTTTGCTGAAATAATTTATTAGTTCTAGAAGATTTCTGGTAGAATTTTTGGGTCTTCTAGGTATAGAATCATATTGTCAACAAATAATGATAATTTGAGTTCTTCTTTTCCTATCTGTATCCCTTTAATTTCTTTTATCTGTTTAATTGCTCTGGCTAGAGTTTCAAGAACTATGTTATATAGAAATGGTGAAAGAGGGCATCCCTGTCTTGTTCCAGATTTTAGAGGGAATACTTTTACTTTTTCTCCATTTAGAATGACGTTGGCCTGGGGCTTAGCATAGATAGCTTTTACAATGTTGAGATATGTTCCTGATATCCCTAGATTTTCTAGTGTTTTGAAAATGAAAGGGTGCTGTATTTTGTCAAGTGCTTTCTTTGCATCTATTGAGATGATTATATGATTTTTATCTTTGAGTCCATTGATGTGATGAATTACATTTATTGATTTCCATAGGTTGAACCAACCTTGCATCCCTGGGCTGAATCCCACTTGATCATGGTGCACTATCTTTTTGATATGTTTTTGTGTTCAAGTTGCCAGAATTTCATTGAGAATTTTTGCATCTATATTCATTAGAGATATTGGTCTGAAGTTTTCTTTCTTTGATGAGTCTCTGTCTGGTTTTGAAATCACGGTGATATTGGCCTCATAGAATTTGTATGGAAGTGGTCCCTCTTTTTCTACTTTATGAAGTAGTTTGAGGAGCATTGGTGTTAGTTTTTCTTTAAAGGTCTTGTAGAACTCAGCTGTGTATCCATCCAGACCTGCACTTTTCTTGGTTGGTAGGCCTCTGATGGCATCCTCTATTTCCTTGCTTGAAATTGGTCTGTTTAAATTGTGTATGTCATCCGATTTAGTTTGGGCATATCGTATGCTTCTAGAAATTTGTCAATGCCTTTGATATTTTCTATTTTATTGGAGTACAAATTAACATACTATATGTTAAGCCCTACTCTAGATACTGGGAATATCCCTCAATAGTTTTAAGATAATCGGTTATCTATTTTTGTTATAGTCTTAGCTATTACATATGCCACATAAATAATAAATTTAATGTGTTAGATTTCTTAAAGATACACACACACACACACACACACACACACACACACACACTATGAAGAAAGCCAACACAGGATGGGGAAGGGAAGGAAGACATAGATAGTTGGTCATTCCTCAGGTGGGTGGACAAGGACTCTGGTGTTCTATGAGCAGCTGAGGAGTAAACTACAAAGGAAATATGGAAAGCTGGTGCTAGAGGAAACAGACATAGAAGGACCCTGAGGTAAAAGTATGCACCTGGAGCTTTGTGTGCACAGAGGCTAGAAAGAATATAACACCCGGTCCCTTGGG
Organism: Urocitellus parryii; assembly: GCF_045843805.1. NCBI lineage: Eukaryota > Metazoa > Chordata > Mammalia > Rodentia > Sciuridae > Urocitellus > Urocitellus parryii. The sequence goes on from NC_135540.1 coordinate 19,590,762, forward strand.
CCTTGGGGACATGGACGCTGGCTTAGGAAGAAAGGTACCACAGTGTCTCCGTCTGAGTTGATCTAACCTACATCTGAGGTACGTGCTGTGATTGTGGTGTGCAGAATAGACTTTGGGGTGCAAGGTGAAAGCTGGAGGAACAAAAAGGTCATTACTACAATCCCAGGAGGAGACAATAGTGACGGAAACTAAGACAGTTACAGTGGACATGGCAAAGCAGTAGGACTCTGAGCACATTAGTGGACAGATGCGGTTTTCATGTTGACTGTGCATGGAGCCAACACAAGTTCTGGTGAGCGAGGGCACTTATATTTAAAACATGGTTAAAACGTCTTATAAACCAATAATAACAATAACAAAGGAGAGTTGCAATGCAGGAATCAGTAGCTAGACCTATATTTGAAAAATGACCTGCCAACAGATGATAGAATATTTTATAAATCTAGCATATGATAAGCTTGGCTCTACAAATCAAATCTGTGGAGAAAGAAATAATTATTCCATCAGTAGTTTCAAGATAATCATTGCCTGTTTGTGTCATAATCTTAGCTATTACATATGACACAGAGAGATCAATTTAATGTGATATATTTCTTTAAAAATGACAACCATTAATATCTAGATGAACATGTTGCTGAATTTTTATCAGAATGAGTACAGTAGAATTTTGATCAGAATGAGTCCAATAGAATTTCTAAGTTTAAACAGTCTTAAAAGAAAACACAAAGATGAAAACCACTGTAGAATCAACTAGGTAAAACATAGAATTTCTATGTCAAAAATGTATAATCAAAATTAAAAGCAAGCAAATTAAAAAATGTTTCAACAAATATAATGACAGTCAATATTCTTATCATATACAAATGTCCTAAAAGGATAAAAAACCAACATTAATTACTGTGGTAGTCTGCTTTCCATTACTGTAACAAATCAATTTGAAAAAAAGAAGAAAGGTTTATTGCATCTCACAGTTTGGGAGGATCATTTGGCCTGTTGTTTTTAGGCTTGTGGTGAGGCAACGCATCATGGCAGGAATATGTGGCAGAGAAAGCCCTCATCTCATGGCCAGAAGGAAAAGAGAGAAAGGAAAGGGTATAGTTCCAAGGGCATAACCCCAATGACTAGAAAATCTCCCATGGGGCTCTACCTCTAAAAGGTTCCATCGTGTCCCATGGCACCACTGTCTGGGAACCAGGCCTCTAACACATGGCCCCTTGGGGGACGGTTATCTAAGAACAGCAATGGGAACTAAAGAGAGCTGTGCCAACCACAGCTGTTCCTGGGACGAAGGCTAGTGCCAGTCATAAAATCTTCAGTACTGAAAACACCCTTTTATATTTTCAGAAAGAAGGAAGATTTGAAATATAAAACGACATTGGCTACTGCAATGGTGGTATGTTCACATAGTCAGGTGAGCTATAGATGAGACACACAGGAAGAATTGCATTTAGGAAGAAATATCCAAATAATACTTATAAAACGAAGAACTCCGAGTCCTTAATCATGTCTAAGAAAGAAATCTAAGGATCACTGCCTGCTGCTCCCTGAATATAAGATCCTAATACATCGCCATAGTCAAAAGGAGCAATAAATACCAGACATTGTGGAAATGTCATTTAGAACAACAGTGGACGGCCCCTGGGGTACTGTACGGTGTACTGACAGTCACTGCCCCTCTATAGAGAAAAAAACTAGGACCATCTCAAGGGTGAGAGGCTTAGGAAAATAAACTTTAGGGAACAGGACTCTTTCCCACAGGTGCAAAACTCAAATAATAATACATGTACTACATATTTACTGTGAGCCGGGCAGTATGCTAAATTCTTTAAATATGTCATCCCCTTCAGTTCTCCCACCCAGCCTAGCAGGGTGGGATTGTCGCCCTCCTGTTACCAGTGAGGAAATGAGCCCCAGAGCTTGAGGTCACCCAGCTGCTGAGAGCAGAGAGGCCGGCAACACTAGGCCTGCGGGACTGCAAACACATTCTCCTCATTGCCAGGATCTTTATGCTGAGCAGCAAGGACTCTGCTACTGCATACTAAACTTAGCGGGCACTTGCTGAAATTTCAAAGAGGAAAACCCAAGGTCAAGTGTCCAGAACAGGGCCAGGGGGAGTTCCTTCCTCAGGAGGCAGAGCAGGGTGAAGGACAATCTATCCAAGAGGGAGAATTCATCCATGTATTCATCTTGCCAACAGATACTTACTGAGGAACTGCTCTGTGCCACACATGGCATCCGTAGGCACTGAATGGGAAATTCGGAATGGTTCTCCAAGCACAGAAAGGAATTCTTGGAGTAGGCATTCTTTGGGCTTTTTAAAACTAAATTTATGAACGACCAACATGCTTTAAAACGAGAATCCTTTTCTTGCACTGGCATAGTAAGCACGTAAAACCACAAATCTGACCGATGTCCTTCTGTCTAAATTTAACCCATGTCCATTTTGAGAGGTGGAACAACTTGAACCAGGGATATGGTTTTCTGAACACTTGAAGAGAAAAGCACTAGCTCATAATTAGAGAATGGTAAGATGCAGCCTACTTTTTAAGTGCAAAATCGGCTGAACTCCCTTGTACGTTTATTTCTATATTCCTAGTAACTAACAAAATAATTTTAGAGTTGGCATACTTTCTACTATGACGTAAGTTGGCATTGCTTCCTAAGCTTTACCTTCAAGATTCTTGACTTTGTGAGTTGTTGGGTTTTTGTTTTGTTTTTTTTTTTTTCAGCATGCCTTTTATATATCCTAGAAACGGAATATGGGTTTTCTTCAGAAACATGTGAAAGAGAGGGATTCTAAGCCGTGAAGGTATGTTCTTAGAAGCATTAGATTCTATGTAAGAAAAATAAAAACATCAGTATATTTTCCATCATTCCATATTCTCGCACATATTCTATATTCTCACACACATTTCTTGATTGAATAGGATCCTAGTTAACACAGTTTTTCAACTTGGAAATTTCATGTTTGTGTAATGAGCTTACTTGGAAAATAATAGGTTTATGTTTACTAGCAGCCAAAAGCCTTAAGTGTAGAACAACAGGCTCCCCCAGGGACAGCTCCCTCTCTAGTCATTATGAAGGTGAGGCCGGAGCCCAGCAGGGAGGAAGCAGATTGCATTGCACATGAGCATGACCTAGTGGCTGGTTCACCGAGTGGCATTTATGGCAGTAATAGAAAAGGCTACTTGTCTGTTTTCCAAGTGTCAGGTTCAGTGATGTGTATGCAGCTGTTGTTCACCGAGAGCTGAAGATCAGGCAAGAAGAGCTGCCTAGAAAGAAAGTGTAAGGAAGGGAAGACTATTCTCAGCCTCCCGGTAGTAAGCAGTTAGGATTCCCCCAACTGCCTGCATGACTGGGCCCATCAAAAACACTTCTTTGCAGAAGTAAACAGAATGTTCTTACTGATTCTTCACAAGGAACCCAAAACGATAAACTTTGCCTCATACTGGCTCCTAAACTATTGCAGGGAGTTTATTTAGACTGTGAGACACTTAACAGAGCTCACCATGCTAGGCATGACCTGCCATCCACGCTTCATCAGGGATCATTGGCCAGCATGCAGTTACATTGCTAAACAACGTCTTCGAAACAAGATGTACCATTTCAAATGTTCGTTGTGTTTTGCAGCCAAACATCATTATCCATGCGTGAGACTCCTATATTCCCTTGATAACATGGCTTTTGGTGTCTATCACAATTTTGATTAAAGTGGACTGCACTGCCAATTATCTAAAGCACTTTTTATAAACTCTCATGATAAGTCTTTTATCTTAATCACATGGCTACTGACACAGTCATTAATGTAACTTTCCCATCAAGTTTTATGGAGTCAGATACTCTCTGCCCAGAATTATGAACTAGTTCATTTTCCTACAATTTACAATTTCAACAGTTTTCAGGGAAAAAAAAAAAAAAGACCATACATTCTAAAGTTACAGTCCTAGTTAAACAAAAAGCAGTTCTTGGGTGCCCAATTTGAACACTGTGTTGCATAAATCGGCACATCACCTTCTCCAGGCTCATCTATGTAAATTTAAATAATTATTGGGCCAGATTGCAAATATATTCATATTTAATAACAAGTAGAAAAGCCATGAATTGTTAAGAAATTTTTAATTCTTTTCTGTTTAGAAGTGAAAGTGGCAACACTAAAAATGCCTACGATAAAGTATGATTTAACATAAAGAGGTTTGGAAGAGGAGGGCAGAGACCTGGGTTCTACTTTCCAGATAGTTATGAAGTTGCTGCCTGGTTCAGGGCCTCTGGTTCCTGCTCTCAGGCCTTTGTGGGAAGCAGGAGATGCATAATCTTCTGTGTTAGCTAGCACAAGGACAGAAACAGCCAGCTCAAATTAACACAGAGAAGGGCTTTTCTGACTTAGTGTGAAAGTGCAGGTGGGGAAGGCATGGGGTACCATCTCAGTGACACCGTTAAGAGCTAATTCTCCCTGTCTCCATTACTTCCTGTTCCTTCCTTAGCCCATCCACCCTCATGGTCACCAGAAGGCTGCCCAAACCTGGGGACACACATTCAGACACAATGCATCTGATATGTCTCACATGTTAGGCAAATTTTCCATTTTGATTCTGATGAGACTAATGGATATTGCACCCTAGAAGTACCTCAGCTATGTGCCCTTTGTTAGAGAAGAACAGGGGAAAAAAAAAAAAAAAAAGGATGCTAAGTAGATAACCAACAAATGCCCTGTTTGTGAAGAGTTTCTTGCTTTACATATTTTGACTTTCTACTATTCTGAGTTAGGTCTCACTGCATGTAAGCATTTATGAAACGTTTATTTAGAACCTGAATGATACTCCTGGCTTCTCCAAAGAGACTTTGGTTAGAGAGGAAGACAAGAGAAACCCTATTGCAGTAACCCAAGGATATATGTATGAGAACAAACACATGAGAATCGTATTCTGCAAAATGTACTGTGTAGGGAATAACAGGCATAAGACAGCCATCTGAGGAACGTGGAGAAAGAAAGCTGTCGTCGAACAGGCTGAACGGGAGAAGGGGGCAGAGGGAAAAGATGACGCACAGAAGGAGGTTGGGTGGTGTTATGAAGAGCCGTTTTGCCAGTCTGGGCCTAGGGAACTTGGTCTGTGGAAATCAGGTATAAACATACTCAGATTGGGCAAGTGGACCTCATAGCTGAAATTTCAAAAGACTTATTATATCAATCAGATACGCAATACAGGTGACCCAATTACAGTCCTATCTAAGCCCTTGCACAGTCTCAGTCCTCTTTATCTTCCACCTGTGTCTATCCTTCAAGCCTCCCTGGTTTCTTCTGAAGTCTCATCTTTGAAACAGTCCCAGACTGTGAGTTTCGGTCACCAAGTGACATCAGCCGTATTCTCTTCCCCTGCTCTGTCTTCTGCTTGTCCGTATCCACTGTCCAAGGAGCTACTACAGGAAAAATCAGTATCAAGGGTACTGACCTACCTATCAAACAAGGAGCAACTGGTCTGCAGGATTTTAAAATGGCACTGGGTCCCATCCACAGGGATGCAGAGGGCTCTCACCCTGACTCTCGTCACTTGGACTCCAAAATAATGGTGTCCAAAATATACAAAGTAAGAATTTCATAAAAATAAGTCCTTTAGAGCTCAACAGTATTGAGCTCAATAGTCAGTCACTCACTTCATATATTTGAAGGCCTGGGTTGGATGCCCAGTGCCAAAAAGAAAAGCAAAAACAAGGACATAATTCCTTCAGTGCCTGCCCGATTAATCATGGGTGTTCAGCTTTCTTCCAAGGGAAATGGTAAGGTCCACACACTATATTTTTCCTTCTCCACCACTCCTTAAAAGTCCATATACACACAAATTGCCCCTTGCCTCTGCCTCTAGCAACAAAGACCTCATCCATATCAAGTTGCAGGTGAAGACAGGGAGAAGGAGATTGACCAACACATGAATCCCAGCCTCTGACGTCTCCACAGACTAATTTATCATTTACCTTCAGTTCAGTGCCTGACTCACCAAAGGACTTACGTGTTATTCATTGGATAAATGCACAGATGAACTCTGCAAAGAACAAACTGGGTGTGGAAGAAGATAGTGATTCAGAGGCTGTTGGAATAGTCTAAAACACAAGCAGGTAGAGGCTGAGATTGTAGCTCCCCCATAGAACATGTGCTTAGAATGCACAAGGCCCCTGGGTTCCCTCCCCAGCACCAAAGGGAGAAAAAGGACCCCAGCAAGTGAGGCCAAACATTTCTGAGCTGGAGTCACCAGTTATTTTGCACCAGTTATTTTCACCAGTCACCAGTTATTTGCAAGCAAATTCTTCTCTCACACCTTTCAGGAAGACAAAAGGTAGCGGGGAGTGGATACCAAGCAAACAACCAACAAATAGCCAAATATCCAGTGCAGGGTTTTTGTTTTTGTTTAGTTGTGTTTTCCTAATTCAGAGCTTCTGCAATCCTGGATTTCTTGGTACTCATTGAGAACTTCCGCCCGGGACAGCTGGAGTCTAAGTAGAGTTTGGAGAACTTAGGAAATCCTCAGATAAGCAAAGGTCCAAACATCTAGAAGGAATCCAATCAGAAGGATGGAGATTTCCCAGCAAGGATGCATTGCAGATAGGATGGGTGCTTTGGAGGCTGGGTTACAGGGCCAGGAGTCCAGAACTCAGGAAAGGAGAGTGCATAAGAAGAAATACCTAGAAAAAGAGCTAAGATGAAATGCTTGGGCAGACCATCTAAATAATAATAATAATAATAAAAATAGACAACAAAAATAATAAAAGTAATTACTATCCCTTGGGCATCCAATATGTGCCGATGGTATCTCCCTACATGTTATACTATATTTATTTCTCACAACTCCTCTGTGAGTCAGGTCTTTTTATCTATATGAGAAATAGCTGAGACTTAGAAAGATGAAAATATATATCTAAGGGTGATTTCAGATACAGGATTTCTTCACTTCAAAATATGGTCCCAATGGTGGGAAATTTAACTTGATTCTTTAGCTACTGGGAAAATTTTAATTGGTATCAGAAAAGAGAAACACATTATTGCTTAATGCTGCAATTGCTCTATCTCCCCTTGTCAGTCAACTCAAAGTAATTTACTGAGTATAATCCAAATCTGCTCCCAATAAAAATTAAGATTTTTATAGATACTTTTATTCTTTCCTGTATGCTATTGCTTCATAAATACCTTTAGAAAAGACCATTTGAGATGGAGTTGGAGAATATAATGCTAAGTGAACTAAGCCAATCCCAAAAAACCAAATGCTGAATGTTTTCTCTGATGTAAAGATGCTGATTCGTAATGGAGATGCGAGAGCAGCGTGGAACAAATAGAAGAATTTTAGATAGGGAAAAGGGGAGAAATGGGAGGAAGGGGAAGGGAGGGGGAATGGGGCTAGGAAAAACAGTGGAATGAGACAGACATTATTACCCTAAGTGCATGTATGAAAACTCGAATGGTGTGACTCTACTTTGTGTACAACCAGACATGAAAAATTGGACTCTATTTGTGTAATATGAATTGAATTGCATTCCACCATCATATATAACAAATTAGAATAAATAAAATTTTTAAAAAGAAAGAAAAGACCATTTGAGATATCATAAACAGTTCCATCACACTGGTATGCCCTCATTTAGAAAAGTCTAACTCACCCACCTGTTGTCCCTGAGTTTTCAAATTCACCATCAAAGGGATAGCTACATGAATTTCATCATAAATTATTCTGCTTACAACCAAATATTCCACTCTGGAAATATTCCTCAGGACTATAAAATTCTTTTGAGTACAGAAATTCAAAACAACCTGTTACAGAAATGTCATGGTACAGCAGATAGTCATGACATTATGTGAAAATGAAAGAAACAAGTTTATCACTGCTGACATCAAGGCTGACTTCAGATGTCAGATCTATGTCATGATTCTGAATTGGGCAAACTTACAGGTTATAATCCACAGGAGAATACAAGTAGGGGGAACTTGTAAATGCGTGACTGATTTGACTGCAAGGTCAAGATGTCTAATTCCTATTGGTAATAGGTTGAAGCTCATAATCCACTTTGGGGAGAGTAAAGAGTGAGTGGTCTGGGATTTTCAGGGAAAGGAACTTTGATGATCCACACTTTTCTTCTCCAGTATGAATCTCCTTCAGTTTTCAGAATTAACACTGCCTCAGGTGATGATTCTAGAGCACCCAGCAGCTTGGGAGACTGAGGCAAGAGGATTGTGTGTTCAAAGCCAGCCTCAGCAACTTAGCTAGACCCTAAGCAACACAGCAAGACCCAATCTCTAAACAAAATGTAAAATGAGGCTGGGAATGTGCTTCAGTGGATCAATTCCCAGTACCACCACCACCAAAAAAAAAAAAAAAAAAAAAGATTCTAGAGTAGGTAGGGGAACCTTCATGAGCAGGTGAGCACTTTCAGAATTGCATAAAACTACATTTCATCTGTCTGAAAAACTGAAATCCTCTGGGCTTTGCATTTTCTCCCATGCATTTCAAAGCACCTGGAGTAGATCTTCTTTAGGAAGAGAGAAAGTCAAGGTCAAAACAAAGCCTCAAAGTAGCTATGCATCCCTGGCAGCCCAGGGATCCAGCATGATCCCAGACTGTTCCAGAGATCCTTTGAGTGTCATGGAGCTCGGCAATTTGGACCTACTACAAAGAACCCAGTGGTCCAACCCTCAGACTCTCAGAACCTGAAGCAGGCCCAGGATTAGCCTGGCATCAAAACATCCTTCCTGTGTTACACATGTCATTTTCATGCTTGATATGTGACAAAAGGCACTGAGTAATGCCTGCATTCCAAACAAGAGACCTTGTTCATTTGCTGCCTAGGCCTCCATCAGAAATGCCCACATCTGTTTCCAAACGGGAGGACATGTGTCTCCTTGGGACAAAGAGCAATGTCCATGGTCATGAAGTCAGGGACCAACACTGAGCATCTCCTTCTAGAAAACGATTCCGCTGTCCTGATCAGCTGGAGTTGGAAAGCCAAGCAAATACTAAAGGAAAAGGGAAGAATTTTAAAAGAGAATCAAACAACCACAACAGGACAAATAATCCTGAATCACAAATGAGAACGCTCCCATTGGCAGACACACAAAGGTAATATTTTCATTAGAATGAACAGTCCCAGAAAAATTTGTTCTCCAATATCAGACGCAACCAGGTCTTTCCTTCCATACGAGACATGAATGTCTCCTTTTTCCACTTCATCTTCTTCAGTTGTCCAAACAAAATTTTAGTGGCAGAAAAAAATAATGACCTTCGTCTGTTGAGGTCCAGTATTTCCTCGTTCATGTACTAACTCCCTATAAGTCATCAAACTAGGACACATTTCCTTGTCTTTTATCGCCTTTTGGATTCCAACATCACTGAATTGCTGATCATAGTCTATTTAATTTTGGGCAAGAAGCAGACACCTTGCAAGCACATTAATTTTGTTCTGAGACTTGGGGAGTCTTTGCGTAGAGCACAGAGGCAGGCTGCTGTTTAAAATGTTCTTCTTTTTTTTTTTTTTCTTTTGAATGTGTGTCAGAACACTTTAACTTCAACCGCTCTACTAAGAGGCTGTTGTTTTAGTTCAAAGTGTACACAAAGGAGAGGATCACCATGCATGAACTAATATTTGCTCAACAGTCTTCATTTCCCCAGTGCCTTGAAATTCAAGTGCTCTGTATTCCTTTCTTTAGCAGCCATGACGGTGAAGTGAAGAAAAACGCTGTTGCTCCTGAGCGTGGCCTATGCCAAGGGGCCGAGTATTTGGCCCAGTGTTTCTTAGAACCATGTGTTAAACGATACCTTGATTTTCATGGTGAAATGAGGCCACAGGGGCAGGCGGCAAAGGAGAGAGGGCGGCCTAGGAGGTTAACTCAGGTGAGATCTCTGCCACCCAGGTGCTGCTCCTAGGTCCAGAAGTTGGAGTGTTTCTCCTCCCATGTGAGGATACTGAAAACAAATGACAGTCTCCTTGGTGGTGGGGGGGGGGGGTAAAGTAAATTTAAGTAGAAAAGCAACACTAACAAGAGGGAGGGGAGAAGAATAGGAAAAGGGAGGGGAGGGGAGAGGGGAAGGAAAAAAATAGGTAATTGTTCTTTGGAGAAGAAAATATGTAGCCTGGGTAAAGTGCAAGGTCCTGGATTCAATTCCCACAGAAAGAAAGAGGAAGAAGGAGAAGGACAGGGAGAGAGAGAGAGAGATAGAGAGAAGGAAGGAAGGAAGGAAGGAAGGAAGGAAGGAAGGAAGGAAGGAAGGAAGGAAGGAAGGAAGGAAGGGAGGGAGGGAGGGAGGGAGGAAGGGCGGGCAGCCATGATGGCAGTAGCTCCCTGTCCTCTGCTGTGGCCTATACTTGGGTGAAATCCAATGTTGTCAATCATTCACTCCCAAAGCTGTCACAGGACTTGAGGTTGCAACATAGAGCAGCGGTATCAAAGCTTGAAGTGGAGTGAAGAGAGGAAGAATAACATCCCCGATCCTTGAATATTACCACATCTCTGCATTTGAAAAGATTTCAAAAGGTCCTCGGGTATACACTTACTGACCTTCCTCCCCCTGGCCTTCCTTCCCCATTCCCGTGGCTCCTCGCCTCTGCCTCTTCAGACCCCAGGACCTCGCAGACCTAGAGGCAGGGGTACTGTCTAAAAGGCAGAGGTGGTGGAAGGAAAGGAAGAGAACTGTCTGCCTCTTTGCACCCACCCATCTGCCCACCAGCCCTTTCTCCCTGCTGCTCACCAGACTCCCCAGGCCCCTGGGCCTGTAGCCTGCACACTAGCTCCCGTGGAAGCCCTCATAGTTTCAAAACCAAGGTTATTAATGTCATTTGGCCCTTTTGTCCATTTCAGAAGTGACTTCCAGCCTGGCTGGAGTTCCTAAAGACCCAAACGCCATCTCTTCTTTGTCTCCCTCTGCATTGCCAGTGCAGTTTGATCCATGCAATGAACTGCGCTAAGAGGAGAGCTGTTTACCCTCTCAGGGCTTAATAACAGCACTGCTTACTGTCAAAATAGTGTCTGTGCATACTTGATCCCCAGAGGCTCCCACCCTTCTCTCAGTGTTATTATACAATAAAGCTCTCTTTATGAGATTGTTTTTCAATTGAGTATTTGACATGGGCAGAGGGGCAGGGCAAGTTGTATTTGCCTTCCCAGTTTCACACCATTCATCTCTAGAGGGAGCGTGTGTCGCTTTTGGACCACTGGGCATTGTAAAGCAGAGCCAGGAAGCACAAAACTGTGCTCGCCTTCTGCCCATCCATAAACTAGGCCCTGCGTCCAGAGCCAAGCGAAGGCGCGGCGAGCTGTGCTCTCCACAACAGCTCAGCCTGTGGTCTCTGCTCCAGGCCAGATTTCTGGAGGCACCAGGCCTCCCCAGGGAACAGAGCCTAGAACTGTAGTTGAGCCACCTCTGAACATAAGTGTTTTACTGTCCTCCTGCCCTGAAGTCCTTTTGAATGTCTTCCCTTTACAGGCCCCACTGAGACGTCTCCCCACTCAGTCAACATTGCTGCTGTCTCTGGCAGGGACTTCTCCACAGTAAATGGGTTGATTGTGATGGGAAGGTTTTGTTGCTATTGCTTCTAACTGCAGGTGGCAAGCAGGTTCCTGTGCAAGGCTGATATCAGGCTTGGAGCATGATTGCAGCGTATCTTACCTGTTTATTTGCAGCCTCTTGCTTGTCTCTGACTACTGCCCCATTGCTGCAAATATTATGTGTGTCATTTCTTTAGCAAAGAATTTCTTTTACATGCTCATAGGTTTGGTAAAACTCCATTGCTTTAATATTTTGTTTCTCCACTTATGAGTTCTTTCCAAAAAGGATTATACCCCACGAATGTATATTAGGTATGAAATATCAGGGGGCTTTCTTTTCTGTTCTGTTCCTTTTTTGATTCATTTTTTAGTTCAAGCACTTGCAAAGCCTCGCGCTCATGAGCCCTAACCCCTGCTCATTCCTGGGCTTTCACAAGGCTGTGGCCCAGTTCTGCAGCAATTGCACTTCTAAGATTTTTTCTCTATTCTTTCCTTAGGAGAGTAATAAAGCTGGAGTTGATATAATAGCATCGGATTTTGCTTCTGACTGATTGTCTTCTTTGGGGAAAGAATGTTGTAGAAATGGATTGAAAGACCAGTTTTTAAACGTTGCTAAATAATCTATGAATATGATAGACATCGTGAACTGCCCATTTAGGCACCGGACTGTAGTTCATGGGGACTCCCTCACATTGTGCTGCTCTAAAGGTTAATTCCTAAGATACCTTTCAGCATTTGTTCAAATTCCTCATTAATACCATTGTACTTCTTCCTACACAGCTTTCATAAAACTCTACCAATGACAGTAGAAGTCATTCAAGAGCCCACTTTTCAATTTCCACACTCAAACCATCCAACAGTCATAGTATGAAGGTCCCATTCACTATCCCTATTGTATAGATGCATAAAAAAGCTCAGACTAGGGTCTCAGACAAGGAACTATCAAAGCACAATTATGAGTAGAGACTTATTTATTTATTTATTTATTTAGGTATGGAAGATTGCCCCCAGGGGTGCTTATCCACTGAGCCACATCCCCAGTCCTTCTAATTTTTTGTTTTGAAGCCGGGACTCACTAAGTTGCTTAGGGCCTAGGTTGCTGAGGCTGGCTTTGAACTTGCGATCCTCCTACCTCAGCCTCTCAAGTCACTAAGATTTCAGGCATGTGCCACTACATCTGGCATGATACAGAGCTTGCTAAATGTATGCCACCAGCTTCCCTACAAAACAATCTCCCTTTATAACAAACTTACATTATCTGAGCTGTCCAAACTTCTGTAACAAATTCAAAATTTAAGGCACATTTTTTTCTTTTACTAACTTCTCTATTTATTTACATTTTGAAAAAATCTGGATTACTGATATGTTTAACAGGGTAAATCAAAGACCCAGGATAATTCAGTATGCTTCTAAATCTCCCCAGCTATGTCAGGTCCACTTGCTGAATAGATGGGTCACTGACTGATTCCTACGACCTACCGCAAATCAGTGTCACAGCCTGCCCCAGTACATCAGATTGACAGCCTGAAAGTGACAGCCAAGGAACTTTCTAGAAAACATCACTAAAATATTTCAAACATTTTACCTGACGTGCTAATGTTAAACATAGTATTGCTCTAAGGGTTTTTTCCTAAGACATTTTTAGCATTTTCTCAAATTCCTCGTAATTCAACTGTTCCTCTTACATACAACTGTCATAAAACTACAAATGAAAGTGGAACTCATTCTAAAGAACCCACTTTGTCAATTTCCACATTTAAATCCATCCAAACACAACAGAATTCACTCTTATGTCTAAAACAAATCTCTAAAGTCTCCCTATTTGCAGTATAAATTGGTACTATTCATAGCAGGTCCTTGCACAATTCTCTCAACGTGCTTTTCACATGTATGATCCCAATTAATCCTCCATATTTTCTCATTTTGCAAGCAGGAAAACTGAGACTTGGACAGATTAGCTACATTTCCAAGAATTCATAGGGAGGAATAGACTTGGCAATCAGGCCTAGGTCTTCTGACTCCCCAAACCGATGCCACATCCATCATGCCACAGAGCAGCTTCATGTTGGTTACAACTTTCTTTACAAATCTTATAAGGACCTGAAGCAGAAGTCAACAGATACCCTTTCTTTTTTCACTGAAGGAAGGGCTCCCAGAGTTAACAAAGAGAAACTAAGAACTCTGAAATCCATAATGACCCAATCACTTCAGAAGGTCAAGTCAGGCCTCTGCTGGAGCTGGTAGCCCATGAAATATGCTACTACTCACAAAAGTTGATTTGAAACATTCCAGTTGCTAACAGAAATAGCAACTCTAGTCAATACATATGGTTTAGCCCTCTGCATTTTGGAATAACACATTTCCATGCTTCCATGAGGTCAGTGGAGAACAACGGGCAGCTCTTCAGGAAGGAGCTTTGAAGCTTACCAGGCAGAGTGAAAGCCAGTGGATTCTGTAAAGGAAGATGAAGGCATGCAGAAGCCTGGATGCGACATTTAAACCCTACCAGCCGTTTTCACATCTTATCCACTTCCTAGTTACCTACCACCTCTGCGAGTGGCCAACAAGTGTCCCATACCTTCTAGAACACCCGGGTGGATAGCTAATGTCATGCAGTCCTCTGTGAACAGGAACCCTGCTGTCTAAATAGTCTGGGCTTGTAAGGTGGCTTTGTTTTATGCAGTGTGCTTCTCCTGTCTCACCCAGCCATCCGCTGTGCGACTGGATCATTGGATCTGTAAGACCCTTGGTGGATGGAGAAGACGTACCGGCTCAGCTAGTGGGACAGACCAGATCTAATCAGCACATTCAGAGACCAACTCCCTGCTGCTGGCATGATGAGCTTAGTGATGCAGAGAGCCTGGACGCTCAGGAGGCCTTATTTCATGGCGATGGCAGTGACATCACAGGTGTCCTGCTTCCCATAAAGATTTTTCACCATCATTGTAAAAGGACACACCGCACAGAGGCCAGGACCAGAGCACAATGCCAGTCGGCTCCCCCGAGCTCCCCAGACCCTCAGACAGAAAGACAGCAGCAGCTTCACAGGTTGGCAAGACTAAATGAGTGGCTGTCTTTAGGAAGAGGTCTTTTTGCCTGAGGAAGAAAACCCAGATCCTTTAACATGGTTTTTAAATCTGTCACTTGCTGTCTTATCCCTTTCAAATCCCATTCCCTGAAATTTTCGGCTTCATCCTCCCTGAGTCTTGGTCCCTCCTTCAAACTTAAGACTCTCCTTGGCTTGTACTGTTTCTCTTCCCCTTTCCCATTCCCCTTTAGTTAGGGCATTATTTAAATCTTAGATTTTTTTTTATAGTCCTTATTTCATGGTGAATAAATAACAATCTGTATTTTTTTTTGTTCTAATTAGTTATATGTGACAGTAGAATGCATGCTCTTCAGTAGATGAATGGATAAAGAAAATGTGATATATATATATATATATATATGTATTCTCTGATGTGTGGATGCTAATTCACAATGGGGGGACTGGTGGCTAGGGAGGAATACAGGTACTTTGGATTAGACAGAGGGGAGTGAACGGAGGGGAGGGGTATGGGAGTAGGAAGGATAGTAAATCTTAGATCTAATTTCATTTATTTCAAGAAAACTTCTCTGGCATTCCCTCTGTCCTCCCCCAACCAAAATTGACCCCAGAGCACGAGGTACTTGACATACAAAAACATTGATTTATTTAACAGCTACTTAGTAAGCAACTCATTTCTGTGTTGGATTCCAGATAGAGAGAACAAGAGGGACAAGGAAGCTGCTGTGATTCTTGATTGGGAAGTAAACAGGAGAAAATGAGGGAGGACAAGTTCATAGTCCCTTATCTAAAACCATTAGGACTACATTCAGGATTTTAGGAAACCCATCCAGCATTCATACTGTTTGTGAAAGCACAGGGTCTGGGGCAGCCTCTCATGGTCAAACACATGAATGTGTCTGCAGTAAAATATATAAATATTCATAATAAATTAAACAAATAAAGGTTATACCCTCACAGCATTTGGAACCAATTAGTTTGCACCAAAATTATGGGGGGAGAAAACTTTTAGTGTCAGAGATGTTTGGATTTGGGGACTGTGGGTGCGGGTGATGGAACAGTGAAGGCCTTGGAGGTAGGGTGTCTTGAGATTGGGTGATGGGGAGGTCAGGCCTGAGAATCCTGATCTGTGAAAGTCGGGGGGCGGGGGAGAGCCCTGGAGACTGGAAGAGCATTCCAGCCGTAACTAATTCTTTAACTTTCAGACCCCTACTTTTGATCATGAACTTAGTGAACCATAGAGACCAAGTTTCCCAGGTCCAGGGCTGCTGTGTGTCCTCAGTACAGACAAAGGTGCCTGGCACCAAGCATATGCTCAAAAAAAAAAAAAAAGATTTTTTTTTGTTTGATTAAAGTGATGAAAACAATTGAATTAACAACAACCAAAAACAAAACACGTTGCTAATTCTTCAAGTGTGAAGCTCAGGAAGACTAAGAAATAACAGAAGATCCAGGTCTTCGAAAAGACCCCCGAGGGAGTGAGGCGAGTTGACACAGGGAGGTCTCCAACATCACCCCTTGGTCCACTGGGTTGGGAGCGGTTCACTCCTCACTGACGGTGCTTCTCCAGCAGACACAGAGGAAAGAAAGGCCTCACTCTGGGAGCCCTGCCAGTGGGTCCGTAAGTGGTGTTTACTAAAGAGCAGAGCAGTTGCTGGGTGCAGTCATAACTAACTCCTGCCGGGGTACAGATGTGCCCGCTCCCCCAACTCGGGCCCACGCCCATCTCTCTCTCCCAGCATGATGGGCTCCTTTGGGCCAAGGCGCTGTGAACCACCCAGCCTGCCCAGCCCTGGGAAGATGCTGCACGCTCCTTGAAAGCATAGGTGCATGTGCCAAACCTGACATCAGAGAGTTTGTGTAAGTGTACCCACCTCCCTAGAGCCTCCCAGAGCCTCCAGAGCCTCCCAGAGCCTCCGGAGCCTCCTGCCCCTTCCTCCCCCACGTTCCATTTCTAGGCTTCAAGATAGTCTAATTCCTTCAAGTCTTTTCTTGAAACCTTCTGGAGTGACAGATATATATACATCATAATATCCGACGGCTGAGAGTTAATTTGGGTCAAATATCCCCTATTTCAGACACAGGCACATTGAAGATGAGAATCTACCTTAAATCCTGGAGGCAAATTCCATGACCTCTCATAATACTACACGTTAGTGACAGAGGAAAGGGATTTTTAGCTCTCACCCCAAGGAAGACCATGATGTAGGCTTCAATTCCAAATAATAACATAAACATTTAAAAAGTTATCAGAGGCTTATATTAAGAATAATTGACATGTGGCATTGAAGACAGACTGTTTAAATATTCTTTTTTTGGTGCTGGGGATTGAACCCAGGGCCTTATGCATGCCAGGCAAGCACCCCTACCAACTGAGCTATATCCCCAGCCCAGTATTTTGTTTCTTAATGTGAACATTCAAGGTGATTGGTATTTGGAGTCTGAAAGTGAAATAAGGAGATGGATCAAATTGAAGAAATTATAAGTTTATTGATTTTTTTTTTCAAAAAACATTTGTGAACAATTTTTATCCTCCTGCCCTGCAAATATACTAGTTAAAGGACACATGTTTACCTATGTCACAAATCAGGCCATTGGTATATGTGGGAAACATAAGTTTTCCATGAACCTGCTCACAGTGTCCCTTAGTGTTGCTGATAGGATGCATGAAACAGATTTCCTAGATTTTCTGCTCCTCACTGTGTCGTTGTTACACTGAGGATTGGACCCAGGGGTACTTAACCACTGAGCCCCAGCCTCAGCCATTTTTTAAAATATTTTATTTAGAGACAAGTCTTTCTGAGTTACTTAGGTCCTCGCTAAATTGCTGAGGCTGACTTTGAACTCAGAATCCTCCTGCTTCAGCCTCCCAAGCTACTAAGATTACAGGCATGCGCCACCGTGCTCATATTCTCTTTACTCTTTAATCTCTTAGGTTCTCTGCTACCAATTAAAATATATTTGGGGTTCCCCTCTAAAGTGTTGATTTAAAAAAAATGTTCTCACACAAGAAAATTTGGAAGAGAACCTGTATATCTCTCTATGTGGACCATTGTCCTTTTAAAAGAATAACTGAATTGCATCTAAACTATAAAAAGTCAACATACAGAAGCCCAACAAATAATAAATGGCCCATTGGAAGATGATGTGTTCTTGAGCAAGACACCATGGCACACTCTTAAGGGGATTCAGATGCAGTCACTACCTTCAATGGAACACCTCTCCAGCAAGTCATAGGTACCTGTAAACATGACCACTCTCCATGGCAGCCTGTGATAGGTGCATGGCTCTGATGGGCATAGGAGGATAGAACATGCTCACATCTGCTGGAGAAATAGCAGGGACAGTTTCATCAAGAAAATAGCATTTTGCCAGGCATGGTGGCACACACCTATAATCCCAGCCACTCAGTAGGCTGAGGCAGGAGGACCACAAGTTCAAAGGTAGCTTCATCAACTTAGCCAGGTGCTAAGCAACTCATTGAGACCCTGTCATTAAATGAAATACAAAAAAAGGACTGGGGATATAGCTCAGTGGTTAAGTGCCCCTGAGTTCAATGCCCAGTTCTAAAAGAGAGAGAGAGAGAGAGAGAGAGAGAGAGAGAGAGAGAGAGAGAGAATAGCATTCTAACTTAGCCTTGAAAGATAGTAAATTTTAGCATCCTTCTAGAAGGAAGGAAGAAAGCCACAGCTCATTCAAGCTTCAGGTAAGAAAGATTTTTATATCACATGATCAGAAGGCAGGAGAGAAGAGGCTCTAGGCTCAGCGTGGCTAATGTCAGGACATCTGTCAAGTTCTCTCTTCATTTTCTCTTCCATTCCTGGAGGCACTTTGGGATAATACTAGTTCAGGAACCACATTCAGATACAATCAAGTCCAAAGGATGATGAGGGACAGTTTCCTCCATTGGGAAAAAAAAAAAAAGGCCTTTAGTGGCAGATTTATTTCACACCTCATTGTCTAGAACTGAGCCACATACTATTTCCCAGTTTCTGCAAAGAAAAGAGTCAACAGAATTGGATTAGACTGTCCATCCTTTGCATTGGGAGGGATTTGGGGATGTCACCACCAGGAATGGTAATGTGCAATTAAATAGGCAGAATTGGCGCTCCAATCAAGAAAGCATCACAAACAAAAAGCAAGGAGACAAAATATACCAGACATGAGAATAAGAATATGGACATATAAGAAACAGGAAAGGGAGAAGACGAAAAATAAGAGTGAAAGTATCCTTTATTCAGCACTTGCATGTCAGGCCTCTCCCAGAAATTTACATACAGCATCCTATTTCATTCTCTGGATGTCTCTCCATGAGAGATCATATTTCCCCCATTTTACATATGACAAAATTGAAGCTAATGGAGATTGAGGAGAGCTGTCCAAGTTCACATATCCAGTAACTTGTAGAATTAGAAATTTGTTGCAACCTTATTTGATTCCAAAATTCACAAACACTTCAGAACACAAGAATCAAACTCTATTCAAGAGTAGAGTGCACATGGAGAAAGCCCTGGAAAACAGGCTAAAAAAAACAAGTTGGTTCATATTGTGGAGATATTTAATACCCAAGTAAGGAGTCTGGACTTGGTTCTGTGAGCCAAAGGAGATATTAAAAATCTTTCAGTGCAAAAAGCAAGACTAGAACTGTACAGTATTTTGGAAGGAATGTCCTGTAAGTGATTTGTAGAATGAATGGTGATGAGGACAGAGAAAACCGAATGACTTCAGAGGCTGTGCTGAAAATCTGGCAAACCCTAACAAGGACTTGAATTAAGTAAATGGCAGCAGGGCTCAGGGGGAAAAAAGACACATTTTGTAGGACTTTGGCAACTAAAGGATATGAGGGATTAGGGAACGGGAGGGAGGGATGATGACTCAGAGCTTTGAAGTCTTGGGAGCTGAAGGAGTGGTGGCATCACACATGAGAAAGTACATCAAGCAGAGCTGCTGGTTAGCTTGGTAGGAGGAAGGGCAGGTCATTGCCACTAATTTCTTAAAACCGTCCTTGAATGGAATACAAGCAACAATAAATGTTGGTGAGGTTGTGGTGAAAACGTTCCCTCATACATTGGTGGTGGGACTGCAAATTGGTGCAACCACTCTGGAAAGCAGTGTGGAGATTCCTCAGGAAACTTGGAATGGAACCACCATTTGACCCAGCTATCCCACTCCTTTGTCTATACCCAAAGGACTTAAAATCAGCATACTATAGTAATGTGGCCTCATCAATGTTTATAGCAGCTCAATTCACAATAGCTCAACTGTGCAAGCAACCTAGATGCCCTTCAATAGATGAATGGACAAAGAAATTGTGGTATATATACACCATGGAATATTACTGAGCACTAAAGAAGAATGAAATTATGGTATTTGATGGTAAATGGATGGAACTGGAGACTATCATGCTGAGTAAAATAAGCCAATCCCAAAAACCCAAAGGCTGAATGTTCTCTTTGATATGTGGATGCTAGTACACATGAAGGTGGGAGGGGATAGAAATTCAGTGGATTGAAGGGAAGGGAGGGGGGAAATGAATAGAAAAGACAGTAGAATGCATCAGACATAACTCCCCCCCCCATGTTCATATATGAATACACAACCAATGTAACTCCATATCATGCACAGCCACAAGAATGGGAAGTTATACTCAATGTATGTAATATAGGTCAAAATACACTCTGCTGTCATATCTATCTAAAAAGAACAACAACAACAAAAAGGTCCTTTACTGGGATCTTGATATGATATGTAAAACAGGAAAGATTGGTGCTGGAAATGGCAGAAGAAGAAACACACTGATTAGTTGTGGTTTTCCACCTTTCCAAATCTGCCTATGATTTTTCTTTTCTTGCTCCCTTCATTGTATGGCAGGTGCTCTAATACAAAATGGCATAAAATATACAGAGAAGATGTAATTCACTTGAATCTAATGTATGAAATATGATATGTCAAGAGCTTTGTAATGTTGTGAACAACCAATAAAAAAAAAAAGTCTACTTTGCCACTTGTCAATAAAACTCTCCCTATAGGAGGAGATTGTCATAAGGAAACTCCTTCCTTTCAAAACTGTTGGTCCCCAACGCCCTGTGTAACATTCCTTCCCCAAACCTGGCTTAATTTACAAACATACAACTAAATATGTTACCTGTACTTGTAGAGCAATGCTATTCTTATTCAACAGGTTAAATCTGCATTAAATAAGATAACAGAGTTTGTTAAAAATTTCATTTTTCCTTGTTCTCCTTGGAACCCAAATTTTCACTATCATGACTTCTAAATTTTAACTAGTGGCCTAGAAGCCAATCAATGAAAGAGTTTTAGTTGATAGAATAATGTTATAAAGCAGTTATTTCTATTTTGTATTAACAAGGTACCTTGGTTTTCCATTGCTAAGTGGCAAATTATCACAAGCTTAGCAGCTCTTCGTGGGTTCAGTTCTGCCTGTCAGAGTCCCTCGTGGCATGACTGGGTTCCATGCTCGGGGTACCAGGAGGCAGAAACCCAACTGTTGACCTGCTGTGTGACGTGGGAGAAAATCCACTTCCAAGCTCATATTTGTTGTTGGCAGGATTTAGTTTCTTGCGGTTGTAGGACTGAAGTCTGCTTGTCCTTGCGGTGTACTTCTAGCTCTTGGGGGTTAATCTCGGGCCTTTCCCCAGAAGCCTGCAGGGGCAGCTCACTATATGATAATTGCTTCCTTCCGGGTGAGACAGAGAACACCATTGTGGTTTCCTCGTCTACTACCAGCCAAGCAAACCCCTTGCTTTTCAAGAACTCGCAAGATGAGGTCAATTTCTCTATTGGAGTAGGAACTGATCAACAGCTGTAATGACATCTCCAGAATCCCTTTGCCATGTGAAATAACATGTTTAAGAAACATTGTTCTAGGGCTGACCAACATTGTTCTAGCCCAGCAGAGACCATCTTAGAATTCTTTCTGCATACAGCACGTGCTGAGAACTGCGTTAGGGTTACTGGTCGCTAATTTTAGCCATTATCTGTATTATGGTTTATAACAGCCCTAATAAATTCATAATAAATTCTGAACCATCTGTCCCTTTATTATGCTTCTCTTTTTTCCTTCCACTTACATTTTTAAAACTGTTCTCCTCTGGCCTTCTCCCACTCTGCTTTGCCTATTGTCACTCTGCCTCTATATTTCTCCTTCCTTCATCACCTCTTCTCCATCATCTCCACATTTCTCTGTCTTCAGGTAAAGTTATTGTCATTTTGAGTGCATTTCATACACAGGTGCTCTGTAATTAGGCATAATTATATGTTATGCTGCTGTAGTGTCTCTCATCAAAACCTCAAGGTTTATAAGCATTAATCACACCTTTGTGTGAATAAGGAGAGTGAACACTCTGTCTTACAGATGGGAATATTAAGATTCAAAGAAGAGGGATGTGTTCCCTCAATCACCCATTAAAAGAGAAAATAGAAGGGTGGAAGCCTGGTGCTGTGTCTTCCTCACATCTAAAAATTCTTAGGGTGTTTTTAAAATCCCTCAATGATTCTAACTTCGGAGCATACCATACCTTAAGGGGGTCTCTGCCATCTACTGGGACCCATGGAGGAATGATATGTGTGGGAAGGAAGCCCTGGCCACTCAAGACCTGAGAGAGTGTGCTAACAAAGAGCCAGAGCCAGACACCTGGGGAGGGAGAAGTCAGTCAGTCACCAAACCCCTGAGCCAACAGGGACCATAGGTGCCACACAGTATCACTTGGCAAGCGATCAAAATGAGGCTCAGAGAAGTGAAGTGGCTTCAACATTGTTCTAGCCCAAGGTCAGCACTGAACTGGCCTCTGCACCTGGTGCTGGATGCCCAGAGCCATGGCCTTCCTGCCATCTGCAGTCCCAGTTTCCCCCCCCGCCTCCCAGTGGTAGGAGGAGGAAGTTGAAATGCCAGGCCTGGGTGTTGACATGGACTCCGAATATGGCTCCCAAATTTGGGATGCAGAAGGAAGGAATGGCTTGAAATGTATGTCAACTGTCTACACCCCTGCTGCACTTCCTGGAGATCTAAGAGGAAACTACCTCCTGCCCTCAGTGCTTGAGAGGGACCCAAGTCCTGGGTTCTTTATTTGTGGCTTAATAACTGGTCCTCTTCCTAAAAGGGAGCTGGACTTGCTTTTCAATTTCCCACCTTCTGTTTACCTTAAAATCCAAATTCTCCAAACTCTCCCCACTCCCACTTGCCATGTCCTTGCCCCCAAACAGAAAGTCTGAGAGGGAGAGAAAATGTCCAGACTGATGCTAAGCTTAAAATGAGCCTGAGCTTTGTGCGTTTATTAGTCTCTTTCGTCTTCCACTATCCTATAAAATGGAATGGCCATTAATTATAAGAGGATGCATCTTATAATTATAAAGTCGTCTTTCTTCAATAAGGCAGTCTTCCTGAGGTAGTTTTGAAGGTAATTATTTACAGACGTGTGCATACAATCCCACACACTTCTCCTGTGTTGAGAAGTGGCAGTCGAGTAAATATTGCGCGTGCCCGGGAGGAAGCGAAAAGGTTATCCTATCGGGGGTTCTCAGCACCAAACTCAAACCAGAAAATTGCAAAGCAGCATGAAAATGGCAGACTTCACAGTTTTATTGTGCCTGAAATCTTAAGTGGACCTGCCTGTGACCTTTCTTGATTATGGTTTCATGACTTTTCTTTTCTAGCCAGAAAGCTAAAATATGAAGCTTGTGAGAAACCCAGCAAATTTATAGACCTTTCCACATTCAATTTTTTTTTTCAAAACATGAAGTTGTTTTTCAGAATATTCATCATTTTAACCATAAAATGTTTTTTTTTTTTAAAAAAAAAAAAATCTTCTGTCTGCCTGGATCTGGCTTGTTTTAGTTCTCCAGGCCTCCTGAAATACTTTTAAATTGATTTTGAAAATTTAGTGTAGACACGTGATCTTCATAGAGGGTCTTTTCTTCATTGAATTAAATATTCAAAATTAGACTGATATTAATTTTCAGGTTTAAGCCTCATGGAGGCCTAGCTCTCACTGTCCATCTGAATGGACCTTAAAATTAGGTAAGCACTATGCTCCTAAAACACATAAAATGTCTAATTTTAAAATACTGTAGTATTAATAATTAGGTGTAGTAATAATTAGGTGCCGCAGTCTGGCTGGGCACAATACAAGAGCCACTTGTCAAGCAGAAACAAACTTTATTTTTAGAACACACTCTCCACACCACAGGAGCTCTTCAGGAATTCCCTTAGAGCCCACCTGCCACCACCCGCTTGTTGAGCCTCTCAACCCCCAACTCCTCCTGCTCTTGAGGCCGATTGGCTGGGTCACATGGGCGGAGCCAAAAGAGTCCCCCAATGAGCAGCTCCGTGGTCTGAAAGGGCGGGGAAATAGCCCAATGAGCATCACCACAGAGGAGCCAATCAGCTGGCAGCTGCAAGTTTGCTGGGGCCACTGTGAGCCAATCAGCTGGAAGTTTGCTGGGGCCACTGTGAGCCAATCAGCTAGAAGTTTGCTGGGGCCCCTTCGGCTGTGGCTGTCAACAACTAGGGACTTCCTATTTGTTCTTTTTTAGTATAACAAAGGTAAGATTTTGAGGTACATTTATACTATAATGTCATTAATATACTTTTTATTACAGAACAATGTTAAGGATTATAAAATATGGGAGATGGTTACATATTCTAGCTTGTGATACTTTGCACAGTTGTTAAAAATCATCCCTTTGGCCAGATGTGGTGGCACACACACCTATAATCCCAGGGGCTTGGGAGGCTGAGGCAAGAGGATTACAAGCTCAAAACCAGCCTCAGCAACTTAGTGAGGTCCTTAGCAACTCAGCGAGACCCTGTCTCTAAATAAAATACAAAACATAAGGGGGGGTGGGGCTGGGGAAATGGCTCAGTGGTTAACACCTTGGGTTCAATCCCTGGTACCAAAAAATATAGATAGATAGATAGATAGATAGATAGATAGATAGATAGATAGATAGATAGATCGATCTCAATCTTTTCATCAAAAGTATTGAAAGAGGTGGGGGAAACAGATGCCATACTGTTCCATGAAAAGATCAGGACAGCTTTGGGGGCTCCTGGTCCTTGACGAGCTTCCTCTCCTTCCCCTCTTCACTCTCTGGAACAAAGCAGACAGTTTCAGGGTTAGGGCACTTGACAAGCTTTGGTGCATTTCAACACTTAGGGTTTGGTGGGATTTTTTTTTTTCTTTCATGTTGCAAAATTAGCTAAAGGGCAGAACTTCCATAACTTGACAGACATTCCCGAGAGCAAATATGACGTGTTATGAAGAAACTTTAGGTGCTAAGATCAGGAACACAAGCCCACTGTCACTGCTGTAAGTAAAGCCCAGGAAGTAAGAGCTGTAAGCATGGGAAAGGAGGAGATGTCGCCATGGTTATTTTCACAGGTGGTACCACCTGGGGGCAAAACTCAAGAGTGAGCCATTAGAGCTAAAAGGAGGGAGCAGTGCCACTGGATCCAAGCGCAATCTACAACTTAGAATAACAATCAGTTCTTCTCTACAGCATGAGTAATTATTTTAAAATATCTTTGAAAGACTATTCAAAACATCATTTTAAGGTATTCACCAACCTACAAAGAATTAGTAATACCTGTATGGATAAAATGTTAGAACTATATTAAAGGATGTAAAACAAGATGTGACATAATAGAGAAAACAGTCCGTGCTCATAGATGAAATTATAAAATATTCTAAAAAATAGTTTCTCCCCTCCCCCAGTATACTACAAACTTATCTATAAATATAGTTCCAATCTAAAGCTCATTTTTCTAAGAAAAAAAATCAATAAATTTATATGAAGGAAAAAGTTTCATGAATGTCTAAATCAACTTCGATAAAAGGTTAATAAGAGGATTTGTTGCCCTATCGAAATAAAAGTATACCCCAGTGCCATAATAGGCACATGCCTATAATCCCTGTGGCTCAGGAGGCTGAGACTGGAGGATCAAAAATTCAAAGCCAGCATCAGCAAAAGTGAGGCGCTAAGCAACTCAGAGAGACCCTGTCTCTAAATAAAATACAAAATAGGGCTAGAGATGTGACTCAGTGGTCAAGTGCCCCTCAGTTCAATCCCTGGTACCCCTGCCCCCCAAAATAATAATACAATAATATAAGCACAATAACCCATACTGTATACTGTATACTATATACTGCCTGTGATACAGAATTAAGAGGCCAGAAACAGAATCGTGTATCAGTGAGAGCTTAATATGCAATGAAGGCAGTACAACAAATCCTTGGAAAAAAGGTAATTTGGTAAACTGTTTTGGAAAATTGTTTCACTATATAGAGAGAAGTTAAATTGAACTCCCCAGATCTAAAGGTGAAACATTACATTATAAAATTAATTTGTTTATACATTGTATTTGCATTTGTTTATGCATCAATTAGGGAGCAAGGATCTTCACAATACCCCAATGAGAGATGATGGGATGGTAGCTTGGATGGTAGCAGTAGAGGTGCGAAAAGGCAGTGAGACTCTAGATACGTTTTGAAACTAAAGCAGAAATTTCCTGACAAATTGATAAGGAATGTGAGAGAAGAACGAACCCAGGTGACATGAGTTTGGGGTCCAAGGACGAGAGGATGGAGTAACCATCAATTGAGGAAAGGTACAATGTAGGAGTATATAGCTAGCGATAAGGAAGTATTTCTTTCTGCACAAAGAAGAAAACCAAAAAAAATAATGTTTTTAATTACATCAATATTAAGGATTTCATTTAAATGAAGAACACCATAGCAGAAGTTAGCAAATAGATGAGGACTTAGGAAAAATTATTTGAAATTTCTAAAATTTGCAAGTGGTTAATACCTAAAATATGAGGCAGGCACCGTGGTGCATGCCTGTAATCCCAGCAGCTGGAGAGGCTGAGGCAGGAGAATTGCAAGTTCAAAGCCAGCCTCAGCAACTTAGCGAGACTCTGTTTCAAAATGAAGGATAAAACTGGCAGGGGATGTAGCTCAGTGGCAAAGCTCCCCTGGATTTAATCCCAACTACAAAGAAAAAGAAAAAAAATATATATATATAATATATCAAGAAGTCTTACAAAACAACAAACAACAATGAAGAAGACAGACCACAATTTAAAAGGAGGGAGAGGAAAAAGAAAAAACTAAGAGATAAGCCAAAAGATAATCATATGAAGAAGTGGTTAAAATAATTAATAAATTATAGAAATTTAAATAACAATGACAATAAGCTATCAATTTATGCCTATAATACTGGCAAAACCAGAAAGCATTATAATAGCCAGTGATGTTAGAGACATGGAAATACAGGACCCCTTTTCTGCCACTGGCAAGTGTACAAATTGTCAAGGCTTAGTCAAATGAATATACGCATCACTTTAACCTAGAAATTTCATGCTTAGATATGAGTATTCCAGAGGCATTTTTATATATAACCATAAGATGAATGTTATTTGTGATGGTAAAGGGTGGTAGACCATCTAGGTATCCATCTTTGAGGGAATCAATGTGAAATGTGAAAGGCACACATTAAGAAATACTATGTGGAGGTTAGAAACGCACAGAAACACAAATGGATCTTAAAAATGTATTGTTGAAAATGAAAACGTAACATCACACTGTCCATAGCAAAATATCATTATCGTAAATTAAAAATACAAATATTTGTGATACATCTAATGAATTACTCCTCAGTAATAAAAATGAATGGATATATGATTGGATAAGTCCCAAGGGAATTAGAATGAGTGAAAAAAAGCCAATCTCAAAAGGTTACATACTCTACGAATATTATGGTTTGAATGTGAGGAGTCCTCCAAAACAGTGCAAGGAGGTTCAGAGGAGAAATGATTGGATTGGGAGCATCTGAACCCAATTAGTGAATTAATCTCCTAACAGGGATTAACTGAGTGGTAACTGAAGTGGTGAGGTGTGGCTGAAGGAGGTGGGAATTGGGGGTGAGGCCTTGGGGGATATATTTGTAGGGGGCAAGTGGAGACCTCTCTCTGCTTCCTGATGTGAGCTGCTTCCCTCTGCCACACGCTTCCACCATGATGTTCAGCCTCACCTTGAGCTCTGAGGAATGGACTCCACTGTCTATGGACTGAGACCTCTGAAACTGTGAGCCCTTAAACTTTTCCTCCTCTCCGATTGTTTTGGTCAGGTCTTTTAGCCACAGCAGCAGAAAGGCTAACTAAAACAATGAATATGTTTATTCATTTATTCTGGGTACTCTGAAAATAAAATTATAGAGATAGAGAAGATTTAGTGGCCATCAAAGCTCAATAATGGGCAGGGAGGGAGTGGGTGGCTATAAAGGGGTAGCAGGTGAAAGTCCTGCAGTCATCATGATGGAGTATTCAGTGTCTCAAATGTACCCGTGGCTACAAGAAGCTAAAATTATACAGAATTGTAAGCACATAGACGGGCAAATGAGTGGCTGGGAAACTCCTAGACCCAGATTAAGTTCTTTAGATTGTGTTTCAGCCAGCTTTTTCTTCACTGAGACCAAAAGTCCTGACAAGAATAATTAGAGGAGGAAAGGTTTATTTTGACTCGTGATTTTAGAGGTCTCAGTCCATGGTCAGCTGACTCCATAGCTCTAGGCTGGAGGTGAGACAGAACATCATGGTGGAGAGTATGTCAGAGGAAAGCAGCTCAGGGCCCTGAGAGCCAGGAAACAGAGAGAAAGTGAGCTCTGCTCACTGGGAACAAAATATAAACCCCAAAGGTATCCCCAGTCACCTATACCTGCCTACAGTTACTGCCCAGTTTGGATTAATCCATTGGTTAGGTTATATTTCTCATAACTAAGCATTTCACCTCTGAAAATTCTTGCGTTATCTCAAGACTGGCCAATGACTACTTTTCTGGTTTTTATGGCATGCTGTGATTATAAAATATCATGGCTTAGTTAACATGGCTTTATGGTGGTCTGAGTTAAGTATTGAGAATATTCATGTACATTTTTTGCAACTTGTAAATCTGTAATTATCTCAGAAGAAGGAAAATGCACATATGCACACAAATTAAATATTTTTCAAGGAACATATGCAAAAAAAATTCTATATGTCAATTATAGAGACTAGTTTTCTCGGTTCAGAAGGGAATAAGGATGAAGATGACCAATTGGATGAATGAGTAGATCAATGGATGGGTGGGTGGATGGATGGATGGATGGATGGATGGTTAGATAAAGATGATAGATGAATATAAAGATAAATATAAAAGATGAAATGAAGGTAGGAAAGAAGGAAGGGAGGGAGAGAGAGAGAGCATAGGCCAATGTTTACAGTAGACAATACCCTGAGATATTAATCACTTGGGCCTCTGTACCTCTATTCAAAACAAAAATCAGGACCCAGACCAGACTTTGGGGGTACAATGATTCTGAGTTTGCAATAAAAATCCGTCAGCTTAGTAAAAAAAATGAGAATATATAACTTATAGTTATATCTGAATGTTGGAATTATAAATTTGTAAAAAAATTTCCACTATTCTCTAGGAAGCTTATGTACTATTATCATTATTTAAAATATTATTATTTAAAGATATTTAAAATTATAAATATTATTGAAGATCACATATATATATATATTTCTATTTAAAGTGAGAGGTGAATGTGTGTCTTTTAATTTTATTTCTTATATTCTTCCCTGATAAACTCACACATTCCTATAGTTTCAAAGGTACTCAAATGCAAATGATAATAATGATCCTCACACTCAGCATCTCACCTATACTCCCTCTTTCCAACTGCCTGCTGCACAGCTCTTACTAGATTTCCTTCCAGAATCTTAAACCCAACATCACTAAAATCAAAGCAGATTTTCCAAAGTTCCATATTTTTGTAAATGGCACCATCAAACTTTGAGCTCATGCCTGCTTCCAGGGCAAAACTATCACCAGGAATGCTCAGGAATGCTTCAGATATCTGAAAAGATTTTTTAAAAGACTTTAATGTGAGCAGGCATCAGTCAAGTCTGGTGAGATGGAAATGCATAATGTACAGGAAGATTTCAAATCTCTGAATTGTCTAGAAAATCTAGCAAATGTTGAAATGGCCAGACAGTGAGCACAAAGGACTTCCTGGAGAAATGACAAAGGAACTTTTGATTTATATAAGAATATGAACTTCACAAGGTGATATTTGAAATATGAGCCCTGTTTACAGATGATACTATGAGGCAAAATAAAAGAATGTGCCCAAAGGAGGGGAAAAAAGAATATGAACTTCATTTTTGAACTATGAAGAATTCATGAAGACATTTAAACAGATAAATGGGATAATTCAACTCATATTTCAGAAAGATAAGCCCAGTTGTTAGCATTGAGGTTGGTTTGAAGAGACAAGTGGAGAACACTGTGGATGTCATTGCAGTACCTGGGTTGAATACAATGAAAGCCAGCAGGCGGGTGGGATGAGGTGGATGGATCCTAAAGTCCTATAACATACAGAATTGGTAGGATCTAATGACTCATTGGATGTAACAGGTGAGAGACTTGGCAGTATCAGGATAACGACATGTTCTGGACTCTGCAACTGACATGATTAATTAAGTAGTTTCCATTGATCCTTTGAAATATTTCCTACACTCACTTCTATTCTCTTAGTGTATTTCAGGGTTCTTATTGTTCTCCACTGTCTACTTTACGAATTTCTGATATCTAAGATTATAGTTTCCTCTTCAGTTTTTCAATTCATTATATAGTCACTACTAGTCTAATGTTTAAAATATCACTGACTAAATCACTCACGTGGAGTAAAAAAAAGTTTCCTTTGTTCTTCCTACATACTTTTTTTGACTCTTTAACATGGTGTTCCAAACCTCCATCAATCAGATCCTAAATTTTCATCCAGTAACATTTTTATGCATCCTAATCAAAAAGGAAAATATTGATATATTGAATATCATAAAAATTAAATTCTTCATCCAAAGCTATCATTAAGATAATACTCTTAAAGTTCATCCATGTTGGCACATACAGAATTTACCTGCTCTTTTAAGGCTAAATAGTATTGTATTTTGTGGATATATAACATTTTCTTAATCCATTCATCCTTCAATGGGCATTTAGGTTATTTCTACATTTTGGCTATTAAAAGTAGCACTACAATGAATATTGATTATTAGTGTCTCTTTGAGATCCTGGGTTTCAGTTTTTTTGAATAAATACCCAGAAGTGTTTTTGTTGAATAATATAATAGCTCTGTGTGTGTGTGTATGTGTATGTGTGTGTGTGTGTGTGTGTGTGTGTGTGTGTATATATATATATATATAATGTTTTATGTGCTCTTTTAAATATATAAATGTATTTATACTGTTTTTAATTTTTTGAGAACTTTTCATGCTGTTTTCCCTTGCAACTGCCCCATTTCTCATTCCCACTAACTATGCACAAGGGTCTCGGCTTCCCTATAGTCTCATCAACACTTCTTGTCTTTTGTTGTTCTGATGCTGGCCACCCTAACACATGTGTGGTTTTGCATTTCCCTGGTAATTTGTAGTATGAATTATTAATTATTTAAAAAGACAACATTAAAAGCATGAAAAGATAGCCCTTATAGTTAGAAGAGATGTTTAGAACACATACATGGCCCAGCTCTAGAATATATAAAGAACTCCAAATCCTTTTGAAAGACATAAATAATCCCAGAGAAAAATTGGATGGAAAGTGTTCTAAGCAGAAAATTCACACAAAAATATCCAAAGAACTAGGAAATTATAAATAGGTGGTCAACTTCATTAGAAGAAAGAAAGAAAGAAAGAAAGAAATAGATAGATAAGGACATACACAAGAATATTCATAGCAACATGATTTAGAAAAGCTAAAGCTCCAAATAAAACCTAAATCAATAGAACCAATCAATAAATAATAAGTTGATATAATTATGCATCCCTTAATGATGGAGATAATTCTGAAAATTAGCCAATTTCATCCTGGAAGTATACTGACACAAACCTAGACAGCCGAGGTCACTCTTTCAACATGGCCTCTTGACACAATCAAAAGGTGTGGTAAGGGCTGCCGTTGTGGTTTCGTGGTGGAGCACTTGCCTAGCATATGTGAGGCACTGGGTTCAATCCTCAGCACTGCATAAACACACACACACACACATACACACACACCCATAAAATAAAGGCATGTTGTCCATCTATGACTACAAAAAAATTATTTTTAAAAAAAGTGTGGTAAGCACAAGATGTACAAGACTGAAGGAGATGTAACACTGCATACTGTATAACAGGAAACTTTTTTATGAATAGAAGGAGTACACTCTAAAATAATGAAGAAAATATATGGGATAGTAAATATAAGCCAGGAACATTATCATTTATTATTATTGTCAAGCATTATGTATTGTACATAATTGTTTTGCTACATTCCTACATGACTGGCAGTTTATGCCAGCATCACTACAAACATGAGTAACACCAGCACCATGATGTTTTCATGGCTATGACACCACTGGCAATAGGAATTTTTTAACTCCGTTGTAGTTTTCTGGGACCACTGTCATATATAAGGTCCACCATTAACCAAAACTGTGTCATACAGCATATGACTATAATAAAATACTATATAGTAGCAGAAATAAGCCAACTACTGCTATAAGAAGTAACATGGGGGAATCCGAGAAAGATAATAGTGAGAAAAATAGCCCAACACCAAAAAATAATTACTGCAGTGAAACTTATGCATAAAGTTCAACAAGTAAACTGATTCATGATGTTAGAAAATAGGATGATGATTACCTTTTGGAAGGATAGAGAAATAATAATTGGGAGAAGGCACAGGAAGGGTTTCTGGTATGCTAATATTTTATTTCTTGGTCAGAGTGGTAATTACACAGATGTGTTCACATTGTGAGATTCATTAAGCTATACCCTTGAGATTTCTACATACATATAATAATTCAATAATAAGTTTCTTTAAGTATATGTCATTATTTAGTGACATTTAATGAAAAGAGCTTTAAATTATTTTCATATGACAGCATGTACATGATGTATAAAGGAAATAATGGCATGTGCTTCCAACAGGGCAGAAAAATGAGATTTTTCTCTTTTAAGCCAGGCACTTCATATTACATCAAAAATAAATTGTTAATGGTGCAATTTGTCTTGGACAGAGGAAGGAGAAAAA
The DNA here is from genome assembly GCF_045843805.1 of Urocitellus parryii. Taxonomy (NCBI): domain Eukaryota; kingdom Metazoa; phylum Chordata; class Mammalia; order Rodentia; family Sciuridae; genus Urocitellus; species Urocitellus parryii. The sequence continues at coordinate 19,623,457 of NC_135540.1, forward strand.
AATCCAGAATTCCTCATTCTAGAGGAATGTGATGGCTAGACTAGGTTTAGGAAACCCTAATTGCCTTTCCAGGTCTCAAAATGCATGCAAGTTTTGCAAAAAAAAATAATAAATTCTGAAAAATTAACATTAATGAGATAGCCTATAGATGTTTAGAATGATGAAATAGAAGTCAAAGACTTGACCTTCAGACTAATTCCTTAAAAAAATAAAGACTCAGATTACAAAAAAATCCCAATGACATAGTAGTAGCCAGAAGATTTAATAGCCATCATCCTCTCCTCTGAACTGATGTGCCTGGCTGTAAGCTTTATGGTATTATTATTTTTAGGGTGAGTTGCTATGTGCTATGTTGTTTCATAAAGTGGTTCTGGTGAATTCATGGGATGGCATGCCATTAAGCAGAGATTTGGATGATGTCAAGACATGACTAGGCCACACATATACTTCCAGACCTCAGCCTACTCCAGACAAATTCAAAGAATATATACTATCCCACAGGCACATATGTAGCTGCAGGCAAGTACCATTTTCTTTCTGGTGTTCTGCAAAACTCCAGGAGAAATAGGAAACTTCACACCAGGTGAGAATCTTTGATATTTTTTTGCACTTGACTTGGTCGTGAAACATAATGGATTTGAAATCAACATACTTAAGAAGATAGACTTTTGTGGAGTTTCTCTTCCTTGGTGTGCTATTGCCAAAATAAACAGGAATAAGTTCATGGCCAACTTCTTGCCCTGCTGAATGATCATTGTCTCTGTTACAATTAAAAAACCAGAAAAAATGTGGGCAATAATTTCTTAATGTCCCAAGTTTAAGCTACAATCTTTAGGATTCATTTAAAATATAAGCAATGCAGATGACAAAGTAATTTTACAGGATCATAAAAGTGCAGAAAATAATGATCACTTGTTGAGCTAATGAATAAATGTTTTATGTCTCACATGCAGAGAAAAGTCTAAAGAAGAAATATTTCTAATAAATTATAGCAGAGCTTTTTAGCACATATATGCTTTAAATATCTGGCAAAGAAAAACAATTTGAAGTCATGTCACCGAGTAATAATAGGAACCAGAAAACATACAATAATGATTATGTCAAACATCTTTCTAGGAGGTAAATACATAATTTATTGAAACAGCATATGTTTAAGCACCTATGACTCCTTTACTTATATCTTTTTCTTTTCTTTTCTTTTTTTTTTTTTTTTTTTTGGTACCAGAGATTGATCTCAGGGGCACTGAACCACTGAGCCACATCCCCAACCCTTTTTCATATTTTATTTTAAGACAGGGTCTCACTGAGTTGCTTAGGGCCTTGCTAAGTTGCTGAGGCTGACTTTGAACTTATGATACTCCTGCCTCGGCCTCCTGAGCTGCTGGTATTACAGGTGTGCTCCACCCCAACTGACTTTTTCTTATATTGTCAATGAACCTTCTAAACTGAAAAGTAACATTCAAAATGAGTTCAGATATTAAGAATAGAAATATTTAAAACATTTAACATATGCAAATGATTTTTCTCATGTCAGAAGAGTTTGCTTTTAAAGAACGTCTTCACGACAATGTTTTTATAACAAAGACAAGTCATTTAAATTTTTAAAAAATTCTTTAATTTGCCTTGAAGCTTAGCTAGAAATTGAGTGTAATGCTAATTAATTGTAGTACATATAACATAGCCTTTTAGATTCAAAAAAATTGGAGGTAACTTGTTGGAAAACATAAGTAAAAGTAAACTGCGACATTAAAAAGTGGAACTGGAGAAACCCACTTATCTACATCATAGAGCAAAAGTAAACACACTCAGTGAAGACCAAAATGGCGGGGCAAATGAATCAAGATCACAATCATAAAGACAGAAATAATCTCGAAAAGTCATCTCGACTGCAAGAACCAGAGAGATGCAAGTTAAAAACCACAATGGAATAATACCATATACCCACTGAAATGGCTGAAAAGAAAAAGCAACAGTCTTGGCTGGCATGTAGACCAGCTGGAGCTCTCATTGCTGGTGGGAATATAAAATGTATAACCCTGTGGAAATGTTTCCTAAAAAGTCCCACATGCACTTATCATATGACCCAGCAACACACACTGAGTTCTTTTCCCAAGAGAATAAAAATATATGTCCACACAAAGACTTGGGCTTGATTGTTCCTAGCAGGTCTCTTCCTAGTAGCCACAACTCTAGCCAACCTATACATGCGTCCACAGGTAAATGAATGAACTTGGATATATACATCCAATTAAGTACTGATCTGCAGTAATGAACTATTGATAAACACAACGATGCAGATGACTCTGAACAGCACTGCACTAAATGATCAAAGACAGAAAAGAGTAGAAACTGTATGTTTTACTTATATTAAAAAAAAAGAAAGAAAACAAAAACCTTCAAGAAGGACAAATGATTCCGCAATGAAAGAAAGTGGACTAGCTTTGCCTGGAACGAGAAATGGGGATATTATTGATTAGTAAGGGGTAAAGGCAAAGAAAGGTTTTGGGTGAAGGTAATAGCCTATATCTTGATCGTAATAGTTGTTACATAGATGCAGCGTTTGCCAAAATAGTCCACTAGACTTCAGTAAAATTAATATCTTAAAAAAAAATCTTCTAACACAAAATATTTAAAATGTTGCCATAAGCAGCATTTTTAAATATTCCTCAAGTAGCATTACCCTCGTAAAACTTTTCCCAGAACTTCTCATCCAAATATTTTGATCCCTTTGAAAATATCATGGAAAGTTTATACTTTGATGCAGCCCAGTGATTGATGGGAAGTTAGGCTGGGTATGCCTTTGGAATAGACTTTCTCTTGACAAGTCTCTGTTGTATTTCAGGACCAAGCTGAGTCACTGATAACAGGGTGAGATAATACCACAGTGTTGCTCCAGCCCAGATAACTCCCACTGTACTCATAGAGAATCAAGCACTTTCCATAAAGAAAACCAGAAGGGCTGCCACTGGGAGAGACTTCTGGAAACATCTAGCATGGTGGTTTACAAACTGCAAGCTTTTCTTTTTCTTTTTAAGCACTGAAAATCTCTCTTTAAATTCTATCACATACAGAAGCCAAATACGTGAAATGCATAAAAACGAAGCGTCTTTGATTTTAGCAGAGGCTGGGGAGATGACAGCCCCTCTCCACTGGCATTATTATCACGCACAACAATGAGCCTGAGCTACCTCCAAGGAACCCCTAGGGTCTCAATCCAGTTTGAAAGCACCGCTGGAATTCAGAGAGGATAAATGGCCTCTTTCACAAGAAGAGCAACACCCTTTTAACAAGCCAGTAACAACACTTACCTTAGAGTCTTTGCTCTGGGTGGTCCCTCCTCTTCTCCAGATACCTACAGGACTGATTCCTTACTTCTTCAAGTTATTGCCTAAATGTCTTTCTCTCAATGAAGCCCACTCAGACCCCTCTATGTCATATTGCCACCAAGCCACCCTCACTACTCACATTATTTACCCTCATCTATTTTTTCCTCTTTTCTAAGGCTAATATGATCTCTTCTGCATATTATTAATCATGTTATTGCTTATTATCTCCTACCAAAATATAAACTCTTTAAGAGATGAAATTTTCTTTATTCATCATTACATCCAGAAAGCTTAGAATAATATCTGGCATCAGATGGACATTTAGTATATATTGATTGCAAAATTATTTTAGGTCACTTAAGAGTGTGACAGAGCTCCTGGATTTTAAGTCACTTTATTTCTTATCTTGTACACTTATCTTTTACTAGTTCACTGTGAATATTTTTACACAATAAAATAATCAAGAGGGAAAAATAATTTCGTTTTTTTTCTCTTGTCCCAAGTGGGTATAAGATCAGGAGGTCACATGGCTGAAACTCTGGGTCCCTGAGTTTAAGGGCTATATATCTTACTAAAATGTCAAAAGGTGAACAAAGGCACACTCATCAGTTGAATATTTTATAGAACATATGTACTTAAGCCTACATGTATGCATATTGTGTATGTGTACTTATGTGTATGGATCTATTAATTTTTCATTACTATAACAAAATACTTGAGATAATCAACTTATAAGGAAGAAGGCTTTATTCTGGTTCACTGTTTTGGAGGTATCAGTCTATGTTCAGTTGGCCACAGGGCTTTTGGATCTGTGTCAAAGCAAGAGTGTGTGGCAAAGGCAACTGCTCACATCATGGTAGTCAGGAAACAGGAAGACACCAGTGTCCCACAACCTCCACTAAGGATGAGCCTCCAATGACCTAAGATCTCTCACTGCTCCCCACTTCTTAAAGGTTCCATCATCTCCTCATAATGCCAGTCTAGGGACCAAGCCTGTAACACACAGACTTTAGTGACACTTGTCTAAACCAAAGCATTGTTTGTCTGATATACCCTTAATCTTCATTATCCTGTGGGTAGCAATCCATCCACATTGCCACTGGTACCTCTGGTTGCCATCTTGGCTTATGATTTTGCTCTCAGCCATTCTGTTCTTCAAGGTTCTTCAGTGTCCCTGTCCCTTTTCCTCCTCTAAGCACCAGCCTCTTTCAATACCTTCCGTCCCTGCAGTTCAGTCCTTCCTCTCTATGGTGCCCACTTTCAATTTCTCTCACTTTATTATGCAAAGAAATCTAGTCTCCCCCCACCACCAAGTCTTCCAAATTCAGACCCAGCCATCTTTGCATATCCAACCTTTCTCCACCTTTAAGAAAAACACAGGGTGGAAGGCTATCTTCAAAAAGGGTTGTGAGTCTAAATTGAAATATTTTCTTTTATTAACCAACCAATGAAACTCTTAGCACAAATATTTAACTCACTTTGTTACTATATGTCTGTGTATATGCCATCAAAAATAAAACTTAAATTAAAAACTTAAAACTTAACAAACCAGGATCCCAGTTGTCATGCATGTATTTCTTTATATTATCATGTCAGAAAAGATGGAGAGATTAAAATAAAAACTCTGTAACTATGATTAGGGGGAAAAAATCCTCCAATGTAGGCTTTAAAAGATGATGCACATCTAGTCCAATTTGCCCAAAATGGAGACATCAGCAGATGATTTATCACATGTGGAAAGAACATTGAGGATCCAAATGCTGGGTAGCTCATTTTTATGAGTTTAAACTTGGACTAAATCGATTAAGATAAATATTGTCTAGGATACATACTAAGTTAGACAATGAAGTCCAAGAAGCAAACTTCATGAGTTTACGTTTGGTAGGAATGAGAATAAGTGCACACTTAGAGAATACTCAGCATTTTTAGTTGACTGTTCCTTAATGGTTTGCATTTATTTAATAATTACTATGTGGCAGGTGCTGCTTTAAATATTTTACAGATATTAGTGCTGAGGCTCAGAAAACACTACCCCAAAGTCCTTTGAAATGAAGGAAGTTGAAAGAGCCTCAGAAATAAAAAGGTCACCGTGACCTTCCCCCAATTTTCCATGTGTTAACTGGCCTTATTTCAGAATGATCCTGCCCTCTACGCACAGGCCAAGAAGAATCTAAACACCCAGAACTTGCTGGGTTCTTCTCATAGTCCATGACCATTAGATTATACCTTTTTGTCAAGTCGTACTTTGACTCAACTGAACATTCTTCATTGAATCACAGCATACAAATGCAGTTTTCTCTGGGTCTTTAGGTCTTCATTTCCTCAGATTCTCATGTCATATAAAACTTTGGTTGAATACATTTGTTATGTTTTTCTTTTGATAACATGGCTATCTTTTATCTTTTGTCATAGGGGTATCCGCTGTGGACAATGAAATGAGTGAGGAAAAGGTAATACATTTTCTCCCCTACATTAGCTTATGTAACTCTTCTACCAACCTCATTAGAGAAGTACTATTGATATCAGCACTTACAAGGGGGAAACAATGAAACTGAGGCTTGGGGAGATGAGTAACTTGCTCAAGTTCATATTCATAGTAAGTGGGAAAGCAGAACCTGAGCTCAGGCAACGTGGCCCAGAGTCCACAAACTCCACCACTGTTTTATAGCTGCCTTATGGTAAATTGACATATGATGAAACATTCCAAGAAAAGTTCATTGAAACTGGGTTTTGACTCATTGAAGCATGATGTATTGAATAGGAGAAGTTTATCATTTTATGATATTCTGGGACTATGAATTGGATATGGATTGAATACAGCTTAGAGGACCCTATTTGAGAAAACTGCTGAAGTTAAAGGGGTTTATGGTTCAGTAAAGCACAAAACTATTGGCATTGACAGCAGTCCATAGCTCTAGAACATATTTGATTTTCATTCAGTGAAGGTGTTTAAGTAAAGGGTAGAAAACCATCTGGCAAAAATATTTTAAAACATCAAACATGTAACAGAAACTGAGTATTTTCCTGGGAAATCCATTTACTGGTCAGTCCCCCATTCTGCTGGCTTTTCCAAGAATATTTTGCTCCTCATTGTCTATAAGGTACTAAGGAGTTCACAAGAATAAGTTTTGATCATTTAAGCTGTGTTAACAGGTGTAAAATGAAGCAGGATTTTAGTATCCATTTTCTGACCTGTCACCACCTTCCCTCCCACATCTCTCCCCCAACCTACAAGCCACCCTGACTACTATTATGAATTACTGCAGTAATTAACAGTGATTTTCCCCCAAAATTACAGGTTGATTTCCTAATGTGATTGAGTTCATCGGATATTTTTTCAACTCAGTTAACTTTGCTTGAGTAGCCTTAATGAAGAACAATTATTTCCAGTTGTATGCTGAGAAATGTTGAGCAACTGGCTCTCTGACAAGATGAATCCATGTTTTGTAGTATTTGCCAAATTCAGCCATGTACACAATGACCAATTTTAAGAAACCAGTACGCTGCTACTGAATGTAGAGTTGGGAGGTACATTCGTTTTCTATGACTGCAAAGGGGCTGGGGATATGACTCAGTGGTAGAGCACTTGTCTTACATGTAAGGCCCTGGGTTCAATCCCCAGCACATGAAAAAAATAAATAAAATGAACCCAAACATAGTGTTTTAACACAACACAAGTTTATGATCCTCCATTTGTATGAGTTGTTAGGCCAACAGGTTAAAATCAAGATGGTTCCAAGTCAATCTTTTCTGGAATCTCTAGGGAAAAATCCAGTCTTGTGCCCTTTCTAATTTTTAAAGGCCACCTGCATTCCTTGACTCATAGTCCCCCTCTTTCATATTCTTAGCCAGCAATGGCAGATCAAGCTTTGTTCATATCACATTTCTCTGAGCTTGTGTTATTATTCTCCACTTTTAAGAAAGTCCTGTGATTAGATGGGACCCAGCTGGCTAATCCAACATGACTTCTGCATCTCTAGGTCCTTAACATCTGCAATATCCCTTTTCCCACATAAAGCACTATATTCATAGGCTCTAGGAATTAGAATGTCAACCTCTCTGGGGTCCATTATTCTGCAAATAATTGGTTCTCATGAGTCAGGAAGCACTAATTCCAGCACACCACCAAATTCTTCTCCGTGTCCCTATATTTTCAAGATATATTGCAAAATGTTTTCCTCTTTTTTTTTCCCCAACTATGACATACATAGTCATTGAGATTGCAACATTTGCACAAAGCCAGATTAGAAGTCAAACCAATTAAATATACAGCGGAAAATTTAAAACACAGTATAAGCAATCTGATTTGTCTTACATGTCAATTCTCACGCTGGTGCTAAAAATCACAGGGGTGCTACTTGAGCTACCACTAGCACATATTAATGCAAATACATCACAGAATGGTAATGACAAAAATTGTAAATATAGGGTCAGAATTCGAAAGTTTATCATTACTTTCATATAGTTAAATGGATTTTCTAGTTGTTTTCTTGAATGAAAAGTTTTTGATTATTCTTCCATTATGATCACCATATACACTATCATATAGTAATACAATCACATAGATCATATTGTACCATACTACTATTACTACTACTACTACTACTAATAATAATAATAATAATAAAATGGTTATCTTAGGAAAGAGGAGCTAGTGATATTTTTCTTAAGCTTCAACATTCCAAATCCACAGTCCTTTGACTTAATTGGACAAACACATCATCAGAAATTAGAAATTATGGCTGCTCATCCCCTGCCTTTCTCTGACTTGCTGTGTGGTCTTTTCAGAGGTCACTAAATTCTTTGTAACTCAGATAACTTATCCATAAAATAAAATAGGCATAGTGATATTTATCTGTTGCCTTCAGAGGCTGTTAGATAACTAGACCCTAGACTTAGGAGGCTGTTATATAACTAGACTTTGAGAGGAAAAAATAAAAGTTTTTGCATAGCAAGTTACTATATTAATGCTATGTGTTATAAATCTCAGATGACTTGCAATTGCTAGTACATAGAGGGATTAGGTTGCACGTAGACATTTCCAGGCAGAGAACAATTGTCTCTAATTCATAGTGACACTATTGTAGTGGGCATAAGATGTTTATGATTGCTCAGCATCTCCTTGTGGCCCTCAGCTCCTGCAAATCACTTATTCCTAACGACCTGCCCTGGCCACAAGAATGCTCATTATGACCTATCTAGAGATCAATAAGAGCAAACAAATTCTGTTTTTTTCTCAGACTGCTAATCTAAGGCTGCCACTGAAAATGTTCTTCGTGTCACAGAGAAGGAAGAGCACATTGTACCAACAGAAAGAACCAGAGTCAAGCACATGAGAGACACTCAAAACTTTGGCATGCTGAACGTGCATTTCTACTGCTTCAACCCCTGGTTCTCACAGGAGCTCTCTGGGTGCCCTTCCTAGACACTAGATATTTGTATAAATATTTTTTTCTTTAATTAAGGTAGTTTCTCCACTTACAACCAAGAATAGCAATTGTTACATCTGGTATGAAAGAGAACTCAGCCTAAAAAACTGTCTGCCCTAATTGATAGCAATTTCTACCTTCTTTTAAAAATAACAATAAACAAAGCACTTGTGAGATACTTTTGAAATAAAATGAGATTATGTTGTTGATATTGTTGTTGTTGTTTTCATGGAAAAATAAACATCAAGAAGTATGAAGGGTCTGAGATTTTACTCCACTCTCCAGCTAACTAGGAAGCCTGCTAGAGTTGCAGGCAGAGGCAAGACATTCTTAGATCAGAGACAAAGGATAGTTTGTTACTCACACCAATAGCAATGATTGGAATGTCAGTATTTTTTATGGTTCCCCAGACCCCAGCTCCTATAGAGTAAATTGACACTGACACATGGAGAAGGTGGTGTTATATAAAAGCAGGGAGTCTCACTCTTTTATAATGGGCAGTAAGCCTGCCTGCCTTTTGCCCCAGAAGGATTTATTCACTTTACTAGACAATGCTGCAAAGGAAGACACTATATCTTCCAATACTATTCACTCTACAAACATCCTTAACAAGATACTTTGAAATCAAGGTAATTAGTGCCTTTGCTCACAAGAATCTGCAGAAATAAATGAGATCTGGGGAGAAATTATGATCCAATTATCTCTAGAGAAAGAAGTATTCAAATTTACATAGTCAATTTCAAGAACTAGCTCTTAAGCAACTACCTTTCATCTGTTACAAAGAATCTTATATCATTGTTTTAAACTTATTATAACCTCAATATTTAGATCAATTGTAAAACAGAATTGCTTATGTACATTTTTAAGGTTGATTATTGAGCAATGGATTATTTAGGAATATTCAGTGTTCATATGATCATACATACTCTCATTTCCAGAAAACTAGCAGAATAGTCCTTCAGAGATGATAACCTGCAACTTGACCCTTAAAACAGTCATTGTCAATGAAGAATGAGAATAAAACAAACAAAAAGTATGCCTCAACTAGTTGTTGAAGTGTTGGAAAGAAACTAATCTTATTGGATAGATAAGTGAAATGATTCTCAAAAACATGCACAAAAAAAAAAATGATAGTCCTGAGGCATTACTTGTAGATCAAGAGTATTTTTTAAACCCAAATGAGCTTCTAATTATTGAAATTGTGGGAGAACAATATTCCTAAAGCAGAAACACCCACTGTAGGGCTGGGTAAAGATGGGAGGGAGGATTTTCATTGTTCTAGGTCAGGGTTCTCCTTCCAAGCCAGTTCTCTCCCTCTGTTTATATCACCAGAATAGATAAAACGAGGGTTGAGGCAGAAAAGCATATCTTCAGGTTCTGAGATGACCTCTCCATTTCACTCAAAGAATAAAGACCTGGAAAAGTCTTGCATGGGTTTTAGCAAGCTCATGATTTGCCCTCCTCTGCCCCCAGCTCTGACTTCATTCCAGCCCAGCCCACTGACATGTTTGTTTTTCCTTGGACACACCAGTGTGTTTTTGCCTGAGAGCCTTGGCATTGTTGTTACTTACCTCTGCACTACTGTCCCCCACAGATATCTACGGGAAAACCCTCACTTCTTCAGATCTTTGCTCTGGTGTAACTTTCTTATTGAGACCTACTCTGACCATCCTATTTAAGAATCATTATTCACATTCTCTGCCCCTTTTCATTTCTCTATACTTGTTATGTTTTGGGTCTTTCCACAGTACATATCCTTTTCCAATATGCCACATAATTTAGTAACTTTAGCATATCCATTATTGTTTTACTTATTCTTTTATAAAAATGTAACATGGGCTGGGGTTGTGCCTCAGTGGTAGATGGAGCACTTGCCTTGCACACGTGAGGCACTGGCTTTGATCCTCAGCACCACAAATAAATAAAATAAAGGTGTTGTGTCCACCTATATATGTGTGTGTGTGTGTGTGTGTGTGTGTATTTTTTTAATGTGAGTAACATAAGGACAGGGACACTCTTCATTTTGTTCATTGATGTATGCCAAGTATCTAGACTACGTCTACTAGATAATGGGCATTTGAATTTGCTGAATGATTAATGTAGATCTATTCACTTGGCTTTTTGTGTCCTCTGACATACAAAGCCTGTGGGAACTGAAATGAGTTTATTAACCTTCCTGAATGAAATGTAGGGACAGTGGTACCTGATTCACTGATTCGTTTTGTGAATTAAATGGAATTATTTGTCTAAGACGCTCAGCACACTACCCGGCAAAGAGAAAGCACCATTAGCCACTAACATTTTTTAAAAATTAGCATATTTAAATGCCCCTTTCAGAAGAGTGCCAATTTCCACTCAGGACAAAACATTTCTAGGTCTCTCTCCTGAGCTGTAACTGAGAGCTTCAAATCTTAGAATCAAGAAAGATAGTTTTTCCCAAATGTACCACCACATTAAAACTCATAGGCCTAAAATTTACTATGTTCTAGTTTGGCACTTTTTGTATAAAAAAATTTTGTGTTTTCTGCAAACTTAGAGATCTCATCAGTTGCTTCATTTTTATTCCACACAAGAGGAAAAAATAAATAAATAAAAAACTTAAACCAGGGCCCAGGTTGTGGCTCAGTAGCAGAGCGCTTGCTTCCCACATATGAGGCACTGGGCTCAATCCTCAGCACCACATAAAAATAAATAAACAAAATAAAGATATTTGTCCATATATAACTAAAAAAAATTTTAAAAAATCCTTAAACTGTCTCAATGCTAATTCCAAAGAGCTAATTATTTGCACTATTCTTAGTAAAAAAAAAAAAAAAAAAAAAAGTAACTCTTATTCAATGAACAAACTTGGGATTCAGCCCTGCCAAGGACTGTCCATGACTTCTGGCCTTTCTGAGGAAAAGGACATATTTGGGACAAGATTCCAAACACATGTCTATTTCACCATTTGCAGGAGCCGACCCCAATTACTGCAGGGTCTTCATCATGCCCCAAGTCGCTTGCCTGAATTTCAACACTGAAGAAAGGTGGCATCACCCCCTTCCCTCTAGCTTGCAAAAGCAGCTTCAGGTGAAAAATGGCAGGGACTCTTCTAGCCACTGAAAATATGCAACAAGATATGATCACCCTTAGAGGGAAAGGGTACAAAAAGAACAAAACGTTGCACAACAATGCAAGGACCACAGTCCTGGAGGAAAAGGTGACCGGCACAATAGAGCGAATCACAAACTCATGCTAAGACTTTAGCAGGGGAAAACCCACGGTTACCCTTGGAAAGCCCCAAAGGGAAAGCAGAAGTTGTTGGTATTGTATGGATGAAATATAAAAAAGTTCAAGGGAGCAAAATTAAAAGTAATTAAATCCAATGGCCTCTCTAGAATAGGACTTGTGATTGCAAGATTGAATTTCCCCTCTGCATAATAAAGAACCCTGTGGAAAAGAAAACAATTAAGTCTCTGCCTTGGTAAAGGACACGAGTGTCAGAATTCTTTCCAAGTTTAAATTGATAGATAATTCTTGGTTCATTTAATAAAGAAATTTAATGATGCATCTTTTGAATGAGTTAAGTGTAAATTAACCAGAAATACTCGTGCTTGGCACTAATTTTGTTCATCAAATAACTTGAGTTTTGTCAGGGTGTTGCTAATTTAAACAAGATGAGCTACCCCACACATGACATTCCTGCATTACTAGCAGATTCTTGGCTGATGGCATCAGAATTTCCAAAGGATATTCCAGAAGACAAACACATAGTGGTGACAGTATCGTGACATGCTCCACGACCCTCTCTCACCAAGGCCATTCCAGTGCCTACCTCTACCCTTTCATTCAGCAAATAGCTTCTGGAAGGAATAAAAAATTAGTGACGAGGCTGTTGGGGTAATTGAAATAAACTGTGGAGAACTGCACATGCGTCTTTCTCAGAATCATGGTGTTTGCTCTGCAGTTTTAACAGAAGTCTTAATTTATTATATTATCTTTACTTTCATGTTGTCTTGGGCTAGACTCACTTCCATCCCTCCCTTTGCGTCACACAGAATGGTCACTTAATGGGGACGATGACAGCATGGGATTGAGTCATACAGTCAAGAGAGAAAGAAAAGCTGCTGCAGTTGATTATGATTTGTGCTGTTGCTACCGCCACCGTTAAAGACGCAGGGGATATAAATCAGAAGAGCAGGGCCTTGCCTAGCAGCCATGGCAGAGTTGAATGGAGGACACCAACCAACAACGACTTACCAAGCACTTACTGTGTGTGACACAGAGTGACAAACTATCTTTAAGGAATTGGCTAAGCAGTTTAAGGAGAAACTACAGGCATTAAAAAAAAAAATTAAAGAAATAAACCCTTGGTTTGTTCACCAATCGAAAATAAGGAAAGAATTTATTGTTCAAAGTTGAACAGAGAAAACCAGTAGACAACCATATACCAAGTAAGGGCAGAATTTATTGGAGGGATAAGAGATATTTAGATTAGTGTGCTATGTCACCGTTACAGAATCTCTGCTGGCATAATCTCATTTAGTCCTGACAATAAATCTGTGAGATTGGTGCTGTTACATTTTATGTGTGGAGGCCCAATATCTCATCAAGTTCAAGTGTGACTTCCTCGTAACCACAGTAAGGAGGCAGCCTCCCTGACATTTCAGCTCTTACAAGGTCGTTGGGTTGTTGTGCTATTTAGATAGAGGTATGATACGGGGCACCAGATGAGGCCATGAGTTGGTATGATCTCCCTGATGGATATGGGCACTTCCAGAGTTAGGTAACTGTAGAACAAGTGGGTCCCCAGACAAAAACCCAGAACTCTGGCTTTAGGTGCACAAGAAAAGGACCTTTTATTCCTCTGGACCTCATTGACTTGATCCACTTCTACAGAAAGAATGGGGACTCCTGAGAAATGGTAGGAAACATATCCACCACAAACTAGGGGCTTGTGGCATCACAATTTCCAAGGAATATTCCAGAAGACAAACACATAGGAGTGATGTTATCATAGCATGCTCCACAGGCACGGCTCACCAAGACCAGGAGATCCCATGGGGAGGACCAACTGTAACAGTGGTGCTTTCACCTTCTGAATGTAGCCCTCCTTGCTCTAAGATTTATCTTTTTAAAAAATGTGTTTTTTTTTTTTTTTCTCTCTTCTCCCTTGTCTCCATCCCTAACAAGATTAGGGAGACAGTGTTATCTTTCTCCCCCTAGTTAATCACCCTTGAACACACCCACTGCAGGAAGGAAATGTCTGCTAAGGATCTAGGAAGTGACTATCTCCCAAATTAACAAGTAAATCCTAACATACCACCAGGGCGCCCTGGAACCCCTTACCAGAGCACACCTGGAATGTAACACTTGAATAGTTCTTTTGAACCCCCCACCCCCACCTGCTGTCCCTCCTGATCAGGAGGGTCATACATAGCCTTTGGGACAGGAGTCCGTTTCTCCTTTGCTTGCAAAGCCATAAACTTTCTTTTTTTCCTTTTTCTCAAAACCGTGTCCTCATTATTAAATTGGCATTGATTGACATTTGGGGACAGGGACTGAGCTTTGGGTTACACAACCAATCCTAGAGGGCAAACACCATTCTGTAAGCTGCACCGTCTCAATTCCTGTTATTCCCAGGTGGCTGTTGCTAATGTTTTTGATTCCCCCCATCCCACCCCACCCTACCCAAGCTTCACCTCTCACCTCACTGTGCTGTGCCTCTCTCAGAGAAGTTACAAAGAATAAAGATAATGCGTGTGCATTTCTACCCCTGACTATTCTGTGGTGGTAAAGGTGATGGTGGCCTTTGGGGTGAGGGCATTAGGCACAGTCATTATTTCTGAAATGGAAATCTCTCTGTGCTCATTAATTGCAGGTGTATGAATTAATTTTACTCTAAGTAAAATGGCAGTTTCCTGGCTGTCACATGGGTTAGCAAGTAACAGTGGAAGTCTTTATGGTCAGTCTCTATCCTTTATAATCAGTGCTTTTGCCAAGGCCATACATACCTAGACCCAGCTGAACTCAGAAGAGGGACAATATGTAATCACATTTTTCCTCAAGACAATAGTGCTTATTATTAACATTCCTCATGAAAATCAGTGGAAGATTCTTGATATGAAATAAAAGGTACTGCCAGGCGTGGTGATGCCCACCTATAATCTCAGCAGCTCATGGGGCTGAGGCAGGAGGATGGTGAATTCAAAGCCAGCCTCCACAACTTAGGTAGGCCCTGTCTTTAAATAAAATACAAAATAGAAAAGAAATAAAAATCTACTTAAATGTGACCAAAGAAATAAGAAAAGAGCCAGAATGGGTGGCTTTTAGGATAGCAATAGTCAAAGGGTCAAATGCTAGATTTACCCATTTCTTTTTTTTTTTTTAAGAGCTTCTTTATTTCAAAGCACTCTTTAGTCCCATCTCCCCAGTTAATAGGAGACACTGGACCTTACAACTCCACACCCCTCTCCCACCACCACATTCATTGATCACTAGTGCTTACTATGCTTATAAAGAGAGACGGTCTACAATTCACCTACACACATGCAGTCTTCCTTAGGTACAGTTACAGTTGTATGGGGTATGAGGATGCAGCTCCCAGCTTCCTCAGTCTTTTCAATACTTAAAATGACTAACTGAAGGAGAAAAGGCCGAGGGTCAGGAAAAAGGTTTGTCTCCATCATTAGATCACTGAAAACTAAATTCTAAATTAGTGTCGTAACCGGAATGTTCTGATGGGCAAGCAGGATGTCGGCATGGCCTCCGCAGATGACATTGGGGATTGGAAAGAGAGCTGCACACATCCCTAGTGGAGCTTCATCCACCAGAACTGATGAGCCCTGCCATTGTCTGCCTGCAGCCACATCAGCGTCCCCAATCCGGGCCTGTCATTGAGAGGCCGTGTTGTCCTTTGAATCAAAACTCCATTTTGCAGAGGGCGGCCAGCTTGATACGTCACCTTTACATAGTCTTTTCTGTTTTTAAGGAAAGATAACTGTATGCTCTTTAAAAAAATTGATATCAAGCATTGAAAGGCAATTTTGGATCTTACTTAGTGAGACTCAGCCTCTTACTGTGGTTGAATACAAGTTCACCCTGAATTCACTATATAGACTATTAATAATCATAGCAAACACTTGTTGAAGGGACAGCTAATCGCCGGTGGCACTCTTCAATTTAGGGTAGACAGCCATTTCAGCTCGAGCTTTGTGAATGGTTGAGTGAAACCCAGAGATGGTAGGAGAAGGGGGCCCAGGCAGGCTTAGAGTGAAAAGGAAAAGAAGAGCTCACAGAGCGGAACTGGTTGCAGGGTAGAGAGGGCCCTAAGGAAGGAATTTGAATGATTCTCTGCTGTTTGGTTGGTAGGGCAGGAAGCTGGGCATAATGGTGCACACCTGTAACCCCAGTGGCTTGGGAAGCTGAGGCTGGAGAATTGCAAGTCTAAAGCCCTTCTCAGCAATTTATCAAGGCCCTAAGCAACCCAGTGAGAGCCTGTCTCAAAATTAAATAAATCAATATCCAAGCAAAAAAAAAAATTAGTGTCATAACTGCTGAACTGCTCTTCAGCAGATGTATGGCCCAGTTTGGAGCCAATGGCTAATGTACAATTTTGGAATATTTATACAAGACATTGTTACCGTTGTTGACCGGTGACGAGTCCTTGCTTCCCCGATGTTGAAGAATAACACCAAAGAAGCACGCCGAGGCAAGGTCAGAATAGAGATTAGAAATTTAGTAAAGGACAGAAGAAAAGACTTCTCCTGGAGGAAGAAGGGGACCCAGAAGGTGGAATCCAGTTAGCAGGCAATGTGTTCCCCTTTTTATAGGTTTGGTGATGAAATGTAGGTTGGAGGGCCCGAGGGGTGGGACACAGGTGGGACAAAAGGGCAGAAAGGACTTTTGGGATGGGCTTATCACTTCTCTGGCATGGGCCATCTCCAAATCTGTTGGGGGCTGTTCATTAACACTTCTTTGAGGTGGACTTCACTGACATTCCATGAATTGTCCTGTGTTTTCCCTGAGTCATTCCCAGCATGGCCTCCATTTTAGATTTCACTCGATATTAGACCTGATTTACCTAACTACACTGACTACCTAACTTTAAATCTGGCTTCAACATCACTTCACATCAGCAGAAATATCTTAAATACTTTTAGAGAAGCCTTAAGAATTTACTCAGAGGCAAATCCCCACAACTGATCAGGTCCCTCTGTTTTGCTTCTCTAGATAAAGATGACCTGAAAAACAAAGCAATCAACACAAGAAAGAAGAGAGGATGGAGGTTGGGGGGGGGGGAGGGATGTAGAGGAGAGGGGGAGGGGCATAGGAGGAAGAGAGGGAGGGGGATGAAGAGGCTTTAAAATTACAAGATAATTTTGTCTTTTGGTTCATAAATCAGTTCTGAGAGCAAGTCCAAGAAAGAGTCTAAAATACTATAAGCCAAGGGAGCAGCAATACAGAAGTGTCTAGTTTTTCAAGATTTTCAAAAACACAGTATTTACTTCACTTCACAGGTGTTGAGATATGTTTTAAAAAATTGACCCTGCTATTGAAGAGTTATCCATATCCATAATTCAGATAAAATACAATTTCAATAAAAATAGGTACCCACTTTATTGACTCCCTAGCAATGGGAAAATTTTAAGTACACCAAAATGTTACTGGCCTTCATCTCAGGGTGGAGAGTAGAGAGGGATTATTGAAATTTTTGGTCCCTTTGGGGCTTTTTATGTTTTCTTTCCTTTCTACACCAAGAATGTATTTCTTTTATAATCAGAAAAAATTAAGAGTTGTTAGTAAGTAAGCTTACTCACATTGTGTTCTGGGGGTGTTAAGCGGTATCATTAATCTTTCTGAGAAAAACCAAAATTTTCTTTCAGAAGGAAAAAAAATAAGGTTTTTAGAAGGATTATATAACCAAACTCTGGTTGGCACCCTATTGAAAGAATTTTCTTTGAGTGACTTTTATGACCTGAAATATTAATCCAGCACATTTCCATTTTCTCTGCTCTGGGTGGCACATTAATTGTCCCTCATTGATTTCCAGTGAGCTGTGTGTGTGGACAAGTTTTCCAGGGAGGGGAACTAGGACCTGGCCCAACAGGCCATCTGTATCTTCTTTTCCTGTTCTTTTCATTGTTTGCATAGCACAGAAATTTTTTTGGCCAAGAAAGCATTTGTTTATTAAGTTTTCCTTAAAATGCCCATGGGTTTCAATTAAGAGGGACCTCATTTAGAGAAAATGCATGCCATGGTTTTTATAACACAAAGGATTTTGGGAAAAAAACAGCAGAAAAGTTTGACATCTAATGTATAATGTAAGAACTAAAGTTAATAAAATTGTATTCAGGATTTTTGTTAAACAAGGAGATTTTAGTCACTTTTATCATATGAAAAAGTAACTGTGAGAAGAGAGATGTGTTGATCTACTTCCCTATAAGAATCATTTTACTGTATGTATCCCTAACATCCTCAACTGTACAAAGCTTAATTTAAAAAAATACTTGTCACACTTATTTCTCACACTCAATTATGTCATTTGTCTTATTGACACTGGGTAACCCCCCCCAAAAAAAATAGTTATTCATTAAAAATTATTCTAGTGTTTGCATTGTAATGCTTTAAAAATTCCCTAAGGACTTTCCTCTTTATTTCTTTTGACATTGACTCTACTGGTTCACTTATCAATGTAAGACTTGATTTTACCTGCCATACATTAATGAGTGGAAGTTAAACATTAGATTCTTCTGGTTTTCATAGTTTTCCCCCAACTCCATAAGGAACATTGGATCATGGATTCTATTTCTCTGAATATGTGATCCAATACTTTACCCTTTAAATATGTTGTAGTATCAATGACACACAGGACTAGACATGAAAATCTAATTGTGCCGGTGGATAACAAGTAATAAATAAATAAATAAATTTCCCAAATGGTTCTTGAGTAGACTGGCTGCCGAACTTCACTTTAGTGTATGCACTGAGGGCAATTCATCCCCATTTTATTTATTTGTTTTCAGTGTACATGGACATTAACAATCACTTAAATAGAAAGTACAAAATAATTATCAGTTAAGAAAGTACTGGCAACCAACAGCATCTTTCATAATGCACAAATTTCAAGTTTGCCTTACCTCCCTAGATTTTTATTAATAGATATTATTACCTAAATATAAATAAAATATAAAAACAAATAATGAAGAGAATATAAGAGATATATTCTTGGTGGTACCATATCCTTATGAGGGTATTGATCAAAATTAAGGAGACAGAATAGTTGAAATGCCCAAGATTCTAAGGGGGTGATATTTTCAATTTATAGTGTCATTGATTTTAGAAACGCTATCCTAGGTTGCTGAAGAACAATGGAGCAAAATAGCTACCCAAGTTACCTGTTAGAAGCCTTGTGCTTTTCTGAGCTACTCTCCAACCGATAATAGAAATGCCTTGTAGGATATAGGTACAGACACACAGCACATTTAAAATGGTGCATTTATCCCTGGGCATTTATATTATGTCTTTATCTTGATTATTGTAAATATGCTATATGTAATAAATATAGGAATGCACATATCTCTGAGTGTGATTTTGACATCTTTGGGTACATATGTCTAGAAGAGGGATTGCTGGGTCATATGGTTGCTCTATTTTTAATTTCTTCTAGAGCTTCTGTATTGTTTTCCATAATGGCTGCATCAATCAACATTCCCACCAAGAGTGTACCAGATTCTCTCGTCTCTCCAGGCTGCCAGCAATGTCTGCTATCACTTGTTTTTTTGTTTTGTTTTGTTTGTTGTTGTTTGATAATAGCTATTGCTATCCTTATACTTTGCATTTTCCTGAAAATTAGTGATGTTGGGCATTTTTTTATATACCTGTTAGTGTTATGTTTTCTTTGGAGAAGAAGAAAACAGAGCCTTTGTCCATTTTTAAAATCAGATTATTTGCTCTTCTGCTATTGAGAAGGTAAGAGTATAAGTATCTCAACAGATTTTTTTTTTCCAGTCAATAGATTGTCTTTTCATTTGATCAATTATTTCCCTGTCTTTCTGGAGATTTTTTAGTTTGACATAGTCTCATTTACTCATTTCTGGTTTTGTTGTAACCTGAGCTTTCTGGTGTGACATCCAAAAAAAAAAAAAATCATTTCCATGGTCAGTGCCTTTAGGTTTTTTATCCATATCAAGTAGATTTTTATATATGTATAAGATAAGTGTTCAATTTCATTTTTCCGCATGTGGAAATCCAGTTTTCCCAGCACCACTTATTGAAGAAACCTATTATTTTTCATCATGTCCTCTTGGTGTCCTTGTAAAAAATCAGTTGCACCTACATGTTTGAATGCATTTCTTGGTTATTCTGTTCCACTGGTTGGTCTATGTGTCTGGTTTTGTTTTTGTTGTTGCTCTTGTTTTGTGTTTTGCTAAGTATCATACTATTTTTATTACTGTAGCTTTGCAGTATGATTTTAAATGGGGAATTGTGAGGCCTCCAATTTTGTTTACTTTCTTAGAATTATTTTGGCTATTCACAATTTGTTGGACATAGGTGAATGTACTCATATGGAATACGCATGTAGTGTTAATATGACCCAGTTGAATATTTGGAAAATGTTTGCCATTAAAACTTTACTTTTTGGCTGGTGATGCCATTCTTTCTATGAAAGAATTAGGTATTGGGACCATTTGGAAAATAAAACATCTCTTGGTAGGAAAAAAAAATTATTTTGGTTATTCAGGATCTCATGGTTCTAGACAAATTTTACAATTGTTTTTCTATTTACATGTAGAAAACTGTTGTGATTTTGTGTTGAATTCGTGCATTGCTTGGGTGTTATGAACATACCCACAATGTTAATTCTGATCCAGGAGCATGGGATAATTTTCCATCTATTTGTGTCTTCTTCACTTTCTTTCATCAGTGCTTTATAGTTTTTGGTGTATAGATCTTTTATATCCTTGGTTATTCCTAGAGTTTTTTAAATTTATGTATAAAAATACCACTGATCTTTACACATTGATTTTGTATTCTGCAATTTTACTGAATTGACTTTTTGGTTTTATAGGGCTTATTGTGTGAAATCTTTGGGGTTTTGTACATATAAGATCATGTCATCTGCAACTATAGTTAATTCTACTTTTCTTCCATTTTGGCACCTTCTATTTATTTATTTATTAATCTAAGTGCTCTTATTACATTGCTTTGTTTACTACATTGAATAGAAATAGTGAGAGTAGGCAATCTTTCTTTGTACCAAATTTTAATGGAAAAGTTCTGGCTGCTCCCCATTAATTATAAACTCAGCTACAGAATTATTTAAAAAATAAATGGCCTTTTTTACATTAAGGAACTTTCCTTTCTGTATCTAAATGGATTTTTTTTTTAAGAGAGAGAGAGAGGGGGAGAGAGAGAGAGAGAGAGAGAGAGAGAGAGAGAGAGAGATAAAGAATTTTTAATATTTATTTTTCAGTTTTCGGTGGACACACATCTTTATTTTATTTTTTTTTAATGTGGTGCTGAGGATCAAACCCAGCACCCCGCGCATGCCAGGCAAGTACACTACCGCTTGAGCCATATCCCCAGCCCTATTTTTTTTTTAATCAAGAAGTAAGTTGAACTATTCTAATGCTTTTTTGCATCAATTGAGATGAGCATTTGGTTTTTATCTTTCATTTTGTTATTGTGATCACATTGAGTTATTTGCATATTAAATACCAGCCTTCCATGCCAGTGATAGATCCCACTTGATCATGATGAACCATCTTTTGGATATGACATTGAATTTAGTTTGCTTTTGCATCAGTTCCCATCAGGAATATTAATATGTGGAAATTAAACATGCTCTAGAATCAGGGGGTTGAAAAAGAAATCAAAAGGGAAATTTAAAAGTATCTTGAGACAAGTGACAATGGAAACACAACATATCAAATCCTATGGAAAGCAGTAAAAAAAAAATTCTAAGAGAAAAGTTAATAGCAATAAAGGCCCACATTAAAAAAGAAAAAGATTCAGATCAATAGCCTACCATTATACCTCACAGAGTTAGAACAAGAAGAGGAAACTAGACCCAAAATTAGCAGAAGGAAGGAACTAATAAAGATCAGAACAGAAATAAATCAAATAGAGAATGAGAAAACATAGGAAAAAGAATCAATCAAACCAAAATTGCTTCTTTGAAAAAGTAAACAAAATTAATAAACCCATAGCGAGACTAAGAAAAGAAAGAAGACTCAAATAAATAAAAGTAGAGACATTACAACAGATGTCTCGGAAATTAAAAAGATCATAAAAGAGAGTATTATATATAATTATATGCCAATAAACTGGATAATCAGGAGGAAATGGGTACATTTCTAGAGAAACACGACCTATTAAGATTGAATTGGGAAGAAATAGAAAGCTTGAACAGACCAATAACAAAGAAATTGAAAATGTAATTTTAAAAACTTCCAACAACAACAACAAAAGCGCCCAGAACCACATGGTTTTGTGGCTGAATTCTACCAAACAATCAAAGAATTGTCCCCAGTACTTCTTAAACTCTTCTAAAAACTAGAGCTAGGGAGAATATTTCCAACCACATTTACTAGGCCAGCATCACCTTGATACCAGACTAATACAAAGGAAGCAATTATAATTTGTGTATTTCTTTAAAAAGCTTCACATTATGATACTATTTTGTGAGTATCTCAAAAAGGAATAAATGTACATGGATCTATAAAGATTTTGGTTCCTCAAATAAGGGTAAATTTTAAAAATCAGAATACTTCTAAAAGCATTTTAAAATAGTGAAAATGTTTACCACTGAATGAATGTTACAGTCATTAATTTATTGAGAAGGTCTAAGATATTAATAATTTACTTTTAATTTCCCTGGGTAATAAGATCTCTTACGAAATTGTTTCCCAGAGATCTGGGAAGTGGATTATTCTGATTAATTCTGCAATTTAGAGGTTATCTCTATTTCTTATATTCTGATGAAAATTGCTTGATAGTGTTTTTGTTTTGCTTTGTCTGCTAACTATGCTGATGAAACCATTCTATTCAGTCCCCTTAAATCACATGTCCAAGAATTGCTTTTAATTACAGTTAATTGGGATGAAGTAGCATTTATTTTAAACAGCTTCTTACTTGCTATTAACCACATCTTGACTTTCAGTTCATATTTTAATGTTATTTTCTTTTAATTTAAAATTCAAGAACTTAATGTAGACAATAAAATTATAAAAGCAACCAGACTTCCTTTACTTGGACCAATATGAAATTGGTTTGGCCCTGGTCACAGTTAGACAACCAACATGTACTAAATGCCTACAGTGTATATTATAGACAACCAATGTGCACTAATTGCCTCTGGTGTGCCAGGCCCTATGCTACATCCTGAGAAAATAATGATGTGAATAAGACAAATAATTATGATTAAACCAATAACAACCAAGAATAATGTGTTCTATGTAAAATGTATACTACTATGAAATCCCACAAGAGAGAATTCATCTTGACTGGGGTTTTAGAAAAGAGACTCTGGAGGAAATTGTCCTTGAATTAAAACCTAATAGCAGTTGTCTTCCAATACTGATTTTCCCTTTATTTCACAGTAGTAGAATTTTCCTGGATACATACGTACTCAGTATGAAGTGTTTCTCTCTCTCTCTCTCTCTCTCTCTCTCTCTCTCTCTCTCTCTCTCTCTCTCTCTCTCCCATCTCTCTCTCTCATCTGAATTAAGCCAACCAATTTTTGGCAGATGAAATATGCAGAGAAGTATATGGAACTTCCGAATTGTACTCAAGGAGGAGAGCGTGAGTTCTTGCCCTTTCTTTTCTCACCTTCTGCTGCTGGGAATGCATGTGGGGAGAAAACAAGCTGAACCATATCAGAGGGACTTTATGTCGATAGGAAAGTCAGGAAAAAATGGCAGAGCAGAGCAACCACACCAACTTAGGGAAAGGTAAAACTCAGACTCATTTAAACCAGTGTCATTTCTGGTCTCTATTTTACACTGGTTGATATATGTATCTTAACACTTCCTTGAGGGACGAGGCAAAAAATAATTCAGAAGAGGAGGAGGACAGAAAACCACACAAATGGCACATTAGAGATCAATAATTCAAGGAAATAAATCATTTCAGTGACTTGAGTGGGGAATGAAAAGGGAGGATTTGTCAGGATGGTGCTGGAGAGGCACTAGGGTACACCACTGGAATAAGGACCCCTGATTTGTTCTTGCCTCTGAGCACTCACTCCAAGCTTGCTCACTCCAATGTGATTTGCATTGACCACTAGGAAAGAACCAGACACAATTTTAGTAAAGTCTTGAAAAGCACTTACACACTGGGATTTCCCTCTCATTTTGCTCTTGTATACACAAGACCATCACTTGTGAATGAAACCCAGGCTAGTCTCCTGGAGGATGAGAGACTATGTGGAGCAGAATGGTGCCATCCCGGCTGAAGCCCCCACACACCAACCAGCTGGCACGGCAGACATATTCTAGCTCAGTTCCTCTGAAATTGTCCTTTCCTTCCCCGGAAGGAAAATCCAGTCCTTGTCTTAACTGACTCTATTTTGTTTTTCAGACCTGTTCTTTGAGTTATTTCTCCTCCCCAGTTTATCTCAAGTTCCAGGAACAGCAAGCCCTGCAGGCAATTACCTCATGATGGGAACAGAGGCTGCCCCCCAAAGGGGGAGCAATCATCTCCTGACAGCAACAGAATTGTCCCCCAAGCAATAATGATTTCTGTGGCGCCAGCAGGACCCCGTAGAACCAGACCTGAGATAATGATCAACCAGACCACGGATTGACCAAGACTGCTTGACTCTGCATACTTCTTGCCCCCTGCCCTAGTTTTTCCCCCTATGAAATCCTACAGCCATTGTTAATACCCTGAAGTTGGGGCTTAGGACACCCCCTCCCCTACTCCTTCATGCTGTGGCCACACAGAAAATAAATTCCTTTCCTGCTTACCACCAGTCCTCTCTTTCTGTTGATTGGATTGTCTTGGCTAGTGGCTGAATGTGGTCTGCTGGGACCCCCAGAGCCAGGCTTTTAGCTTAGGACTCCAGTAATAAGATGAGTGAGGCTGCTGTAAAGTCCCCAGCCCCAGCATTGCAACCGAACCACCTGAGAGATCCACTGAGAGCCCGGATGAGAAATGTCTGGCTGGCCTCCTGAACTATGAGCAAATAAATTGATATCTTAAGCTGCTAAATTTTGAGATGGTTTCTTACATAGCAAAAGTTAACTAATATAGAGAGCAGCATGTATGGAATCTTGTTATCATTATTTCATTCAAAATTTATTAAGTACTAACTCCATACCAGGTACTGTGCTAAGTGGGCATTGATTGGAGAGGCAGCAACGTGCAAGACACGAGGTCCCCATACACATGGATCTTCCTTTCCATTTGGCCATGCCAAGGAATGGGACGTGTCATAAGGGCAATGAAAACTATATGAAGTCTTTAAAGCAAGGAAGCAATTGAGCACATCTGCACTTCTAAAACAGTGTTCTAGTTACGATGCAGAGGATGGATTGGAAAGGGGCAAGTGTGTACACTAAACACAAGTTTGGTGGCTGATGCAGGAGTCTAGGTGAGGAAGAAGTGCAAATAAGGTAACTTATACTAAGATGATATCAGTGGACATAAAGAGGAGGAGATTAGTTAAGAGGTGGAATTTGATAACTGGCTAGAAATATGGAAAGAGGAAAAAGAAGGATCAAGGATTGCTCACAGATTTCTGGTGTAAGCAGGTATCACATGATAGTGCTATATATTGTGGAAGAGAACATTGAAAGTCTGTAGTAGAAGTCTATGTAATTTAGATTTGAAGAAATTGAATTTGAAATGCTCATAAAATATTGAAGGAGAGAGATAAAAAATGCAACTATGTGATTCTGGGGCTCTGTGAGACATCTGGTCTACCTATATGAAATGGAAGGCACACAGGAGTAAATGATGTTGACTAGAGGGGACACACTGTAAATGAGAATGAAGGGCCCAGGACAGAATTCATGTGCACCCCAATACTTACTGATTTCATAGAGAAGGAGAATCTAGCAAAGAGACTGAGAAGAAGTCCCTGGAAGAATGGGAATCTGGAGTGTGTCTTGATATGAAAATAAAAGGGAAAGAATTTTAAGAAGACAGTGGTCAGCTTTATTAAATGTTGCTAAGTGGTTCATTAAGTTAAAGACTGAAAAATATTATGGGGCCATAGTAACTGGAGACGGTAGCCGTTGGTGAGATGAGCAGGATCCGTTCAGTGGAGAATTAGAGTCAGAAGGCAGATAGGAGAAGGTTGAGAAGCAGAGGGAAGAAGGTCAATGCAATGGTCAGTGTACACAGCTCTTTCAAGATGTCAGGATGTGAAGGGGCAAGAAAGACAAGAAGTACCTGAATATTATTCAGAGGGATAAGGAATCCAATCTAAGGAAGAAAACAAGAAATGTGAAAACAGGAGCCTGATGAACCAGGATAAAGAAGAGGGATCGACAGCCTGGACAGACAAATGAGTCAGAGGAGCTGGCGTGGCAGAAAAAGTTAAGCAGAAGTCTTGAAGTGCAGGAGGATATGGTGGACAAACATAGGGAGGCCCCTTGATGCCCACCTCCTGACACTCATGTATCTGTGGGATCTGTTTTCCTTGAGCATGGGAAGGATTTGGGACTTGTCCGTTGGATATAGCGAAGGTGAGGGGTTGTGCATGATTATATTATGCTAGACTGCAAAGGCCATCTTGAGAGAAGACTCTCTCCTTTGTTGGTTTTGAAGAAGCAAGCTGCCATGTCATGAGCTGCGCCAACTAAAGAGCTCTCTGGAAAGCGGCCAACTAGAAACAGAGGCTTCCAGTCCCACAGCCTGCAATAAACCAAACACTGCCAACAACCACATGAGCTCAGAAGGGGCTCCTTTCCCCATCTAACCTTAGAGGAGACTGGCACTCTGGCCAATACCTTTACAGCAGCATTCAGAGACCCTGAAGCCAAGCCTATATTCCTAACTCATACAAGCTGTGAGATTATGGAGGTGTTTTGTTTTAAAAGTTCTGCTAAGTTTGTGAAGATACTGTTACAAAGCATATATAACTAATGCAGAGAATATAATCAGAAAAAAATGTCAGACCAGGGTCATGATAAGGTATGAGGTTTTATCTCAATAGCAGGTGGACAAGGTGAAGCAAAGGAAAGGGGAGTGGATATGAGGCGAACAGCTTAGATTATAGTACCATGTGGTCATTTCCACTATGACCAAGGAGTTTTATATAAAGTGAACTTCAGACTTTGAAGACTTGTGATAAATACTGGTACTGAAAACTATTAGCAGTACATATACAGAAAGAAGAGATTTTAGATTGGTAATCAGAAAATACATATAATAATAGACATAGATATTTAGGATAAAAAATAAATCACAGCCCAGCTCCTTTGGAAGCCCTTCGTGGATGGATTATCTTGTCTTTGGACATGTCTGTGTTTACACATAGCTCTGAGAGTTACCAGCTATGTGACCATGGCAGGATTTCCTCATCTCACTGATTTTTTGTTTCTTATACATAAAATGTATTTATCTCATTGAAGGGTTGCTACGACAAATGAGATAAATAGATGCAAAACACTCATCACCACACCTGGCATAAGGTAAAGGCTCAACGATGGCTCTTTCTGCTGGATTTTCATTGGAGAAATTTCTTGACAAAAACAATCCATCCAATAGATTCAAAGACTGGAGGGAAAGTCTCACAAGAGGACAAAGAGAGAAAGGTTTCAGAAGAACCTGAAAACAATGAAAAAGAAGCCATCCAACCCTGCAGGCAGAGTAACATAAAAGAAAGTGAGAAATTCACTATGTCCAGGAGGGAGGAGAGGAAAACCCCAATTAAAAAAGAAAAGAGGCAAGGCTGGATCACAAACTTGCAGAAGGGAATACTGAATTTCAGAAACATGACCATCTTTTCCCTCGGAGAAGATAGTAAATTGACATCCATCCTTCACAAGATCACCATGTTTTTAAAAGCTTTTTTCCCCCCATTGTGTGAATGAAGGCTTCATTTCACGAAGATGTCGTACCTCCAGATAGAGCATTGGCTGTTAGGTTGGTCTCTTGTGGTCTCTCGTTTTTTCAGAATGAAACTAAGAACTATTCTTCTGTGTTTATCAATCATCTTAAGCTATCTCTTAAAAGCAAAAGCCAGTATTCCTGTAGTGATGAGGACAGAATGATTTTTTCATGGAAAAATAAGCCCGGCTCAACATGTTTTGGATTTATACTTACAAAGAAAAACCCACATTGAAATTCTTTATCCCTTTAACAAGAAGAAGAAGAAAAAAGTCTGTTTTAAAAGATGGAAAATTCTGATATTTGGGTTAATCTACACTTACAACTATGCAAAGTATATTTCAAGAACTAGTTGATGTTTGAGAATATATTTTTTCAATATTTTAAATACAAAAATCATACTTTATGTAAGATAAACAAACCCAAACACCAAAAAGTTGAATCTTGTGGAACTTAAGGTCTTATGAAATACAAACAGATTTTAAAGTAAGAAAGCCTTCTCTTATAGCCAACATTTATTCTGAATTTATGCATATAAAAATATCTGTAATGTCTACAAATTCCCAGGTGTTTGCAACCATTAATAAATTAAAATGTTTGCAGAACTTCATGCCTTTGGGCAAGACATAAAATTTAGACTTATTTCCAATAACAAAAAAAAACCCCTGAAGAATTTCTTCAATTTTCTTTATAAGCAAACCATATATTTTGGAAATAAAAGAATATGTGCAATTCACAAATTTTAGAATAAGGCAGAATGTGTGATCATGTAGATACCATACAAATAATTTTTTAGCTATTTAACATTCTATTAAATCAGATATTTTGCTACCTTAAATTTAATGGTTTCTCTGGTCCAAAACTTTCAATGCTAAGTTTTTGTTTTAGTCTGTTAAAACACTCAGAAGCATATGAGTTCCCTACCATACCAAATAGCCAGACCCTATTGCAAACCCACATTTTAAGCTACGCTATAAAGATTTTTGCAATCTGGAATATTCTTCAGGACAATTATTTCTAAGTGACACTTTAAATGTTTATTTGACAATGTTTAAATGATCATATATTTAGGTTTGATTGTTAGGTTGGATTTGTACTTATCTTTCATATTTTTAAAGAAATGTTTGGCCAGACTGTCAAATTGCCCAAGTTGCATATAGCTTAGAATCTTTGAGGATTAATTCTGTATCTTGATTAAGGTAATCTGTTTTGAATAAACAAGTCTTAATATTTTTATGTTACTCTTAAATTAAAAACATCTAGAAATAAAGTATGTTTTCATTAAACCATAAGTAAATGTTTATTTACATATTTTGTTTTAGTGGGTTAGATACCACACATTTAGCTAAACAGTAAATAGATATTCGTTGAGGAATTAAACTTTCCTACAGGGTGGTCTTGATATGAGTCAAAGCCAGGAAATTAACGCTTAGTTTCCCAAACACCTAATGTGCACAAAAGTAATTAATTCTATACCTGTGTGGGCTTCAATTCTGTGACCTTATCAAGTCTTCCATATTTTATTAATTGTTTACATAGTTAAGATATTATACTTTCTCACATCATTTGTGTGAGGTTGAGGTACAATGAGTTAATTTAATTGATGTAATCATTAATTACTAAATCCTCTCAGTTCTGATCACTCTGTTTATGAGGTAATTTCATGATGTAGACTGTTTTCCATTATTTCATAATTAAGTACCAATTCTGCACACCCTCTGGTCCCATTAGCTCAGTCTTCCAATTCCATCAAAAGAAAAAGTACTAGCAAATTACAGCACTGCAATTGATTCAGATATTATAGGAAACTGACCTTTAGTAAAGGAAAATTCTAGCATGTACTTAAATTACAATTTAAGTCAGTACCACTAAATAAGTATTTCTTTTCAATGTGTTTGAATTGATAAAACACAATTTCTAAAGACACGCAACCTCCAGCCACCACAAGAAAATCTGCATGAGACTTTCCCACCTCAACCCTCACCCATAGATTCCAGTCAATGTTCAGACAGAAAGTCAGTTCAGTGGGGGCATCAGTGGAGCCTGGGAGACTCAAAAACATACTTCAGATTTGGAGCTGGGCAGACAAGAGGCTACAGTGATGGCGGCAAATCACAGTATCCACGGCTATGGCCAGGTCCAGTAGATACTGCTGAGAAAACATTACACCACGATCCAGACACGATTAGGATTGTAGACACTGAGTATTGCCAACTGTCTGTACAGAAATATATGTCAATACCATGTGCTATTTGGTGCTTCTGTTCTAGCAATACATTTTTTTCCCAGCTGAATGAAGTAAGTAAATATCATTTGCATAGTAAAATTATCAAGACAAAATAGGTAGTCTTTAAAAATTGTTCTTATAATGAATTAATTATATAATAATCAAAACAGCTGCAAAGGATTATGAGTGAATTAAATATAAATGGAAGAGTTAAAATAAATCAATTATATAATTAAGTTTTACGTGAATTAAACTGTACCTATTTATATCTACGTAGTAACTTCAAGAGAAAAATGTCATGGGAGTGGAGCTTAAAGACAACATAACCTAAGCAAACAATTACTTCTTGTGGCAAATGTATAATTAATGCATTTTTTTTTAAATATTTACTTATTTATTTTTTTAAGTTCTCGGCGGACACAACATCTTTGTTGGTATGTGGTGCTGAGAATCGAACCCGGGCCGCACGCATGCCAGGCGAGCGCGCTACCGCTTGAGCCACATCCCCAGCCCATAATTAATGCATTTTTAAATTGGGCTGGGGATGAAGCTCAGTGGTAGAGCACTTGTCTGGCACGCATAAGGTCTCTGGGTTCAATTCCCAGTACCACAAAAATAAGAAATAAATAATTAAGTAAAATATAACTTAGTTTTTTCTCCAAAAATCATCACTTCCTTATCTTATAACCCTCCTCTGAGTTCCTTTCCCTGGAGTCAATATTCTTGGCCTTGAGCATGCCACATGGCCATTGTTGATGTGGTCAAAGACCTCTCAATGTGTTCTGCTTCTTAATGGCTTGGATGCCGAGCCGCTATGAAAGTAATTCTGCAACCTGCCTGTATTTCAGCTGTCAATCAACTTACCCCTGAGTACCATAAACACTCAACCAACATTTTATAACTTCTCTGCTTCAAGAGGAATTTCCAGATTTGGAGCTGGGCAGACAAGAGATGGAAGATGGAAGGAGAACCTCATCGTTATACAGAATACATGTATGATGTTGTGATGAGATAAAGAAAAGAAAAGTGTGTCACATTAGATTGGATAGAGAGAAATGATGGGAGGGGAGGGGAGGAGTAGGGGGGATAGGAAGGGCAGCAGAATAGAATAGACATTATGATTGCTGTATGTATATAGGTGACTCTATGACCAGTGTGATTCTGCAACCTGTACAATTAGAAAAATGAGAAATTACACCCCAATGATTCAAATGTAAGAGTTGCCAAGATCATTGTAATGTCATGTGTAGCTAATAAAAAAATAAATTAAAAAAAGAGGAATTTCCAAAAAATTTCAAATGCTTACATATGTAAAGCAAAGAATAGATTGTGGGACCAGATGATAAAGATTTTTACATGACTTTGCTATAGATTTCGGACTTTATTCTGAATTGACTAAATAACCATTGAAGAACTTGAAGCAGAGGAGTCACATGAAATAACTTGTGGTGTATAAACATGCATTTAGTGGGAGTGGGCACAATGGACTGGAATTGAAGAAAAAAATTACAGGCAAGGAGACCTTAGGAAGTTTTTGTGATAAAGCTAGTAAGAAGTGATAATCCCCCAATAATGTGCCTAGATGATGACCAGCAATGGCTACTGAAACCACCAAATGAAAGGCTATAGAAATTTTTAAACCAAATTAGTAAAATAATACAAAAAACTATTAAAATAACTTATCATTACCAAAAGGCATACATTAGATGCTTCCCAATATGATGAAACAGAAACCATTCTTGAAAAAATTTAATCGAGCCCCTAGATCTAAATGTGAGTTTAGCAAAAATATGAATATAGAAAAACATGTTTAAAGACACCAGGAGGATGCAATCAAATTATTCCCAATTGTAAAAAAATTCTACAGGACAAATGACTTGATTACTTCAGGGGAAAAAAAAAAGGAAAAAAAAAACTAAAGGAGACTCAGTAATGTCTTAATCAAATACAGTGTGTAGATTTTGCTTAGTTACAGATTTGAATTAAACTACTATAAAAAAAACTTGCAAGAAAACCTAGGGAATGTAAACACTTAGTGGACATGTGACTCTATTATTAAGAAATTATTGTGATGATGATAAAGATTTTATACTCAGGTCTTTAAAAAAAAGTTTGTCTTTTAGAAATACGTACTGAGGATTTTACCAATGAAATGATAGGATAACATCTGGAACTTATTTTAGACTAACTCAGT
Organism: Urocitellus parryii; assembly: GCF_045843805.1. Taxonomy (NCBI): domain Eukaryota; kingdom Metazoa; phylum Chordata; class Mammalia; order Rodentia; family Sciuridae; genus Urocitellus; species Urocitellus parryii. The sequence goes on from NC_135540.1 coordinate 19,655,674, forward strand.
GGAGGTGTGAAGTAAGGGAAGAATATAAATTAGACAAGACTAGCCAAATGTCAGTAATTGGTTAAGGTGAGGAACATGTACATTTTACTATGCATAAAATTGTCTGTAGTAAAAAATTTATTGATAGTTAAATAAAAGAAGCAATAGATGAGATGATGGAAAGAAATGCATAATTCTGAGCCATACTCAAGAGGTATTATAGACAGGACATAATGGCCAATTGTATGTGGAATGGGAAGTGAAGATGGCTCCTGAATTTTGGGGTTGATGGTTAGAAATATAGAAGTACTGCTCATCAAGACACAAGGTTCATTTGGGGCAGCAGATTCAGAAGTGAAGACAAGTGCAGTTTGGGGTATGTGAGTTTGAAACACTGGCTGGCTATCAAATGGAAACGTCCAAAAGGCACACTAAGAAGAGGAGGAGGTCAAAGATAGAAATCTGGGGAGCGGAAACCTGTAAAGGAATGTAGAGCGCATACCTACAATCCCAGCTACTTGGGAGGCTGAGGCAGGAGGATCATTGGAGTTTGAGGCCAGTCTTAGAAACTTAGCAAGACTATATCTAAAAATAAAAAGCGGGATTTAGCTCAGTGTTAAAGTGCCCCGGGGTTTAATCCTCATTATGAGGGGGGTAGGGACACGTGCAAAGCAAGAGAGGGAGAGGGAGGGAGGAAGGAAAGAAGGAAGGAAGGAAGGGGGACTGTTCCACAGAGAGGAAGTGAAGATTGAGATATTGTATCCAAATAAATAAGAGTAAACCCAACTGAGATTGAAGTTATTGAAAGAAGAGCAAACACAATTTCAAGGAAAGGAATTTGCCAAGCATCAAAGAACAAAATGAAAGTTTCAGAAAAAATAACCTTTAGCTCTAGCAACGAACAATTGATGCCATTTGGAGAGCACAGTCCTCTTGTTCCTGGGATCCCATTAGAATAAGATATGACAATTTAAAACGGCGGGGGGTGGGGGCACACAGCAGTGAAAAGAACAAAAGATAATTTATCAGTGGATAAACCTCAACACCTTTCTAGAAGGTGGAAAGTGGGTGGGAGAGCGGAGCTCAATGATGCAGAATATGAAGACAACAGTCCAGAATAAATACGGAGGGACTGCAGCCCAGAGGGAGCCATCTGCCTTTCAACAGGCAGAAGAGGCAAGGATGCTGGGTGTGTAGCAAATACGGAGGAAGACTGAAGCCGGTCCACTGACTTGCCCTTCTCACAGCAACAAGGTTTACCTTCTAGGAGAACATAATCGGATTTTGGGTATATTTTCTAAATAAATTCAACGTGTTGTCTAGCACAATCAGAAGAAGAAGCTGCTGGTGTTGGAGCACCAGGAAAATCACATCCTGGGCATAATGGGTCCCCAAGGTCATGGTGGAGCAGGGAAGAAGACCCGAGTTTGACTTTAGAAACAAAAGGCGGCCGGCAGAGTTAAAAGATTCCCATAGGAAATGGGGACCTGAAGTCAGGACCCTTGTTCCTCATGGAGGGCACCAGTGGGAAAAGGCTGAAATAAATCCACACCAACTTTTTGTGAAGCTGTTGAGTAAGGAAGCTAGGCCCAAGGAAAGACATGAATACGAACTGACAATTAATAAATGGCAATGAATCATCCCCTGGACGGTTACATCCTGGATGTATGAAAGATGTTAAATTGGTTGTCAAAAACTTTCCCACAGACACAAAAGTGAACTGTTGAAGACTTCTGCTTCCAGCCAAGATGGAGTAACAGGAACCGGATCTACCACCCCAGCCCAAACTAATAACCCGTTAATATTGTAATATAATGATGGGAACTGAAAAACTGGGCTCAGCTTTTAGGTCTTGCACATCAAGTAAATAAGACAGGACACTGATCCCTGAGAGAGGGAAAGCAAAGAGGGTGAGTTGAAGACTGTCCTAGCCCTCCCTACCTATTTTCCTACAGGAAGAAGGAATCCAAGGGAGGGAAAGCCAAACAGCCCAGCAACCACCTTAAATAAGGAGAAAAGCATGGAGTCCAGAGAGGCCATAGAAACTGTAATTCAAAAGGGGAAGGGACAGCTGCCCAGGGCAAGAGCCGAGGAGAGCCACAGAGGAAACCCTCAAGTCTTCCGCTGACTATTTAATAGAAGACACCTATGGGGAAATTGCCTAAGAAAATGGAAAGAGCCAATTGGAAGGAGTAGGACCTGAGACCTCACATAGCTCTAAGAAAAGTTCCTCGTCTTCAAGGAAAATTCGACAGCGTGTCCAGGATGAGAAAATTAGCCTTGGGTTAAAATTAGTGGTTCTGGTTTTGCAAAATTTAATCACAAACGCGAAAAGATCTGACTTTTAGAAAATAATTTAACTGCATTTCAGAATAAAGCTCAAAAATATTTATTGTAGACAGGCATGGTGGCACACATCTATAATCCCAGCAGCTTGGGAAACTGAGGCAAGAGTTCAAAACTAGCTTCAGCAACTTATCGAGGCCTAAGGTAACTTAACAAGACCTGTCTCAAAATAGCGGGGGTTGGGGGGGGAAGGGCTGGGATGTTTCTCAATGGTTAAGCATCCCTCCGTTTAATCTCTGGTACCAAAATAAAATAAAATATTTATTGGAAATTATGTCACACATTCTACAAGGGTAATTACAAAGTTTGGAATCTGCCTTAGTTAATTTGGGCTACTATAATAAAATGACTATGGAAATGAATCACCCACTGCACTGTTACATGCTAGATGTATGAAAGAAATTAATTGGTTGTCAAAAACCTTCCTATACACACACAAAAAAATGATACTGTTTAAGACTTAAACAATGAACATTTATTTCTCACAGTTCTGGAAGCTAGAGAGTCCCAGGTCAGGGTGCCAGCATGGTCGGGCCCTGGGGAGGGTCCTCTGACAGAATGCAGGTAGTCCACCTCTTCCTGGATCCTCACATGGCACAAGAAGCGTGAGAGAGCTCTCAGGGGAATCATTCCATAAAGACTCCAGCTCCATGACCTGATGACCTCCGAAAAGTCCTACCTCGTGACACCCCCATCACATTAGGGACTAGGGTTTCAATATATGAATTTTGTGGCTTCACATTTGGTCCATAACAGAATCTCAACACACACAAAAAATAGCAGACATTCAAAGAAGCAGGAAAATATGAACCACAGTTAGGAGGAAAAAAATCAAAAAGAATGAGTTCATGACAACATTAAAATAGTTATTAAAACCATGCACTCCATATGTCCAAGAATGTCCAAGAATGTAGAGGAAAGACTAATCTGGTAAAGGACTGACTTCAAGGAGTTAAAGAGACCCAAACTTTTTGAGATAAAAATTCAATACCTGAAAGGGAATAAAAAATAAAAAATAAGAAATAAAACCTGGATGGGATAAACAGTAGTTTATAATTAACCTGGGAGTCATTTAAAAAAATCTAAAATAGCATACAGAGAGAACCTGAAACCAATTGATAAAGAAAAAATATGAAAAGCAACCAGAGTATAAAGGAATTATATACAGAGGAACAAAATAAGAGTAATTTCCCCCTGGAAAATGTAATTAAGGAGACAGTGGAGCTATCTCAAAAATATTTAAGGTATAGATGCTCCTCAATTTATATCATAATAAATCCACTATAAGTTAGAAATATCATAAATCAAAAATTCTCTTAATGCATCTAACCTACTGAACATCATAGTTTAGCAACACAGTACATATAGAGAGTCAGTTCCTTCCCCTTGTGATCACATGGGTGATTGGGAGCTATAGGTCACTTCTGCTGCCCAGTATCACACAAGAGCATTCTTCTGCATGTTCTAGACATAGAGGAAAGATCAAAATTAAAAATCCAATGTACAGTTGCTACTGAAACACTTTTACACCACTGGAAAGTTGAACAGTCATCTTTCCAACCATGGTAAGTTAGGAATCATCTATACTGATTAAAAAAAAGAAAAAACTTGTCAACTTAAAAGCTCTACACCCAGTAAAAATGTCTCTCAAAAGTAAAGATATTTTTCAGACACACAAAAAAATGAAAATAAGATCATCACCCACAAACCTGTATTATAAGAACTGTTATCACGGCAGGAGAAAAATCACACTAGATAGAAGTGAATGGAAAGCATCAAAAATAATGAGCATATTGGTAACAGACTTTTATTCTTGTCTTAAAATCTCTCTAAAAGATAAATATCTATCTAAAAAAGGAAATATCAATTCACATTGAAGTTTGTAACATAGGTAATGCATATGTGCAAAGGGTACGAGAGAGAGGTGAAGACCATTGGCTCTTCAGACCTTTGGCTTCTAAATCTGTGGACGCTGCAGATCTGCAGTAATATTAGAAAAAAGGACTGCATCTGCTCTAAACATGTACAGATATTTGTCCCTTCTCATTATTCCCTAAACAAAATAACAACTAGTTACATAGCATTTACATTGTTATAGCTATTATAAGTAATCTAGAAGAGAGGGAGAAAAAGTATAACAGGGTGGGGTAGTAATCTAGAAGTCATTTAAAGTACAGGGGAGGAGGTGCATAGATTACATGTAAATAGTATGCCAATTTCAATAAGCATTTGGTATGACTGCAGGTAGTCTTGGAACCAAGCTCCCACAGATATTAAAGGACAATTGTACACTGCTTTAAAGTTCTTATAATAAAGTGATATGATATTAACTATAATACAATATAATGTTGACCTCTTGAAATAAGAGCTAATAAGCCAATAATATAATGGAATAATAGAAATATTTAATTAATCAAAAAGTAGAGAAAAGAGACGTGAACAAAGAATAGATAAGACAAAACAGAAAACAAATAGGTGATTTTAAACTATCTCAATCATCACATCAAATGTAAAGGGTATACACATCTCAACTAAAAGTCATAGCATGTTACTTTGGCAAAAACAAGTGAAACCCAACCATATGATGCCTATAATAAATATACTTTAAATACACAGACAGAAACAGGATAAAAGTAAAAGGATGGGAAAAGATACACCATGTTAGTGCTAATCAAAAGACAGTGGGATTGGTTAAATGAGTAGCAGGCAGAGGAGTTCAGAACAAAACATATTGCTAGGGATAGAGAAAGATTTCATAATGGCAAAAGGGTCGAGTTGTCACAAAGACATAACAACCCTAAACATTCATGCACCTAAAAGCAAAGCTTCAAAATATACTAAGCAAAAATGGGCAGATCTGCAAGAAACAGAAAATACGCCATATATTAGTTATCAGTATCCTTTCTGCAATAAGGGATAGAATGAACAGACGGAAAGTCAATCTAAGGGACAACCTGGACCACATTATCTACCAAAGTGATCTGACCCTTCAGTACCCTCCACTCCACAACAGCAAAACATTCTTTTGTTCATAAAATGCTTGCCAAGACAGACAATTTTCCTGCCCATAAAAAGGTCTCAAAATTTAAAAATTCAATGCATATGGAGTATACTCTCTGACTGCAATGGAACTGAGTTAGAATCAACAACAGAAGATCCCTAAACATCTAGAAAGCCACTTCTCAATAACCTCTGGGTCAAAGAACTTGTGGGTGGGGACTGCCAGAAAGTATTTTGAACTGAATGAAAATAAACAGGCAAAACATTTCAAATTGGTGGGAAGTGGCCAAGGCAGAACAAAGGAGAAAATGCCTACATTTAAAAAATTAATTAATTAATTAATTAAAAGGCTAGCGGGCACTCCTATGAGGGACTTCTTTTCACCATCTCAGGGGATCAGCACCAAGGGGCAGCAACCACATCTCCAGAGCTGGTGCAAGTTTCTGGGTCCTGTCAACACTAACTCTCCCCCAGCTGCCCCAAGCCTGGGGATGCAGCAGCCTCAGGAATTCCTCTTTAGTGTTCCCTTTTAGCTCTTGTAGTTCTTGGACATCCATTTAACCAATTCCTTACATTTAATTCACTTTGTGAAAATAGTTAAAGAGTTTATTTCTGATAAGATCCCTGACCTATTTATTCAATAAGAGTTTAAGTCCATAACTGCTCACAAGATCTGGGCCCTGGTTACTTCTCTGCCCTCCTTCTTGTCATTTTCTCAGTCACCTGTTCCCCTCAGTCACATAGGCCTCTTTGATAACTCTTGAACCCAATAAGAGTGCTGGTGTGTTCATAGCTTTAACTTGCCATTCCCTGTGCGCAGATACCTGCATCCTCATGGCTGGCTGCTTCATGTATGACCAATCACTCACTCAGTAGACACCTTTCCTGTGTCTGGGAAATAACTATTTCTCTCAACTGCTGCACCCTCTTCCTCCTGATTCCTTTGGTCCATGCATTGAATGCCATGTATGGTCCACAGCTATTTGTTCTCTATTTCCCCCATGAGAACAAGCTCCAGGAGAAGTTTGCTCATTGCTGTGTCCCCAGAGCAGTGTCTGGCACACAGAAATGCCAACTTCAGAAAGACATATTAACCAGTAGCTCCAACCACTGTGTCAGTGCACTTGAACTATAACCAATCTTCAATTTTTAAAAGATGTGGATTTATTCTTCGCCTCTGTCGGCCGACCTTCCTCTGTGGAATCACACAGTAGTAGCAAGGTCTCCCAAACTTCCTTAGTGGCGATACTGTGAATTTTGGTCTCTGGCCTCTTTTTTTTTTAGTTATCTATTTTATTCTGCACTTTTGTTCTCTTAAATGTGCCAAATTCTGTTCTCAATTCAAATGCTTCTCTACTTTAAATGGCAAGGTGAAGTCACTTCATAAACTCTGACGCACCCTTGGGGTTCAGTTGAAATGTCTTTTCCCCACAGAGGCTCTTTCCAGTCACTTAATCTTGGGATGGATGTGATTTGTTATCCTTCATCTTGGCATTTCTTTCAAAGCACTTATTATAATTTACAGCTATAAATTTATTTGTGACCTTATCATTTGTCTTCCTCACTAGATGATTAACTACCTGGAGGCTGAGTGTTTGTATCATTTTCCATAACTGTATACATACTGCTTAGCATAGGGGACTGTGGAAATGGAATTAAATAATACATATTTCTGTGAAGGCCAGAAATCCATATATTAAACTGATTCCAAAACCCCAAATAGTTTTCTTTTAAACATTTAGCAATTTAAGTTGGCCTAACTTCTTTTTTCAAAGTTGTCCTACCTTCTGATGATAGAAATATATGTCCAAATATATATACATAGACACATATATACAAAATTCACTTGCATATTTTGAGCTTTACTTATGAAATTCATTTTCAATTTAAATCAAATATCTCATCTTTCACAATAAACCTAATTTGTACTTGAGAATTACTTATTCATTCAAAGTAAGGAATATAATCCTGGATAGGACTCAGGTTAGGGGCAGAATAGCCAGAGTGGGCACTAGCCCATATAGATGCCTTGGTGCAAATTAGAAAAAGAGCCACATTGTCTGGGAAGACACAGTAACACCCCAATACACAACGACCAGTGAGTGGGAGGACCACTCTAGGTGGCAGTTCTGGAGGAGGCTGCTCAATGATGGTGCGAGCAGAAGACAGTGACCTGGCCACCCTTCTGCAGCTCCACTCCTTGCTAAAAAGGGTTGACTTGATTCATCTGGATGAGTTTGGTCAGAATGGTGTTCCTTCTATTTCTGGTGGTTGAGCTGAAGAGAGAGAACTCCCTGATCGAAGATCATTTTTCATGTCCAAGTGTGTGGATGGTTATCCTTTCTTGCTGCAGTGTCCAAGTGGGCTCTCAGGGTTAACAGTCGGAAATAACCCAGTGTTGATTCTTGATTCCTAAGAAATCATACTATTGATCTGGATATGGGTGAGATTTGTAGTGTTCTCCCTGGGGGGAAAAAATCAGAAGTTAGTCTACTTGTATCACTGCTTAGTGACTATGTGGAAATTATATCAGTGTCGTAAGAATTAGTTCAGCTACCTCCTAAGTGCCCTGATTATTGACTTTCATAATGAACAGTAGACAGGGTCAATTTTAGATCCATATGTCAAGAAAGAACCAGCATGTCTTATTTCAGTAATCTTTTAGAAATGCTGTATATCTTGAAACTTAGGGCCATGGGTTATAACAGATACATCATTTTTAAAAACCAATATTAATATACTTTAAGTGTCCTTAGTCTTGAAGTATAAACCATAAGGAGGACCTGTTTCCAAAGTACTTAGATGAATTCATCACTTAGATCAGGAGCTGGAACCACTGAAATATGATTTTATAAGAATCTTCATTTTGGAAAAAGAACACAAATCTCATATTTGGACATAAAGCCTTAAAGAGTGGAAAGTATCTTAGATCAGGTTCTTGGTTCCTGATTTTTAGAATCCCTAATTAGATGAAATCGTGCAAGTGATTTAACTTTGATGGGATTCAGCTCAAGATCTACTAAATAAAAGAGTTTAAAGTCTTAAAGTCCTTATAGCTGATTTATTTTATATTTAAAGTTCTCCAAGCAGGCAGACAGTCAAATAAAACAGTCTATGGGATCCAAAGTAGCATTTACAGTCACATGTATACAGATATATACAACAGTTCCTGGCAGAAATGTTAAGAATGTCTTAAGGGCCTTACCTTTAGCTGAGGACTGAGCCAAACATCCAGCAGGTTCTTTTCAGTTATTGTAATCAGTCAGCTCTTTTGGTAAATACTTAGCTCTAATCATAAACCCAGGCCCAGAAAGTAAAAGGGACAGAAGGCTAACCTAGCCACTGCCACCACTTGAGCAATCAGTTTCATCAGCTAACTATGTCAACCATCACCAACTTTTACATGAGCTTGGTGAAATCAGTGTCAGAGAAATGAAGCAAATCCAAATATGGTGAACGTTCCTCCATTGCCAAAATGGGAAATTGTCTTATCTCCTCATCAAAACCCATCCACCAGAAAATCAATTCCCCTGTTAAACACCTAAACGGGCAAAAAGCACATTCTGTGTGCAACCCGATAGAGACTCGTTCTGATGCCAACTTGGAGGGATCCAATGAACATCAAGTCACTGCCCTTGACAACGGAGACTTTCTTTCTTTCTTTCTTTCTTTTTAAATAAACACTTCCTTTACACAGACTTTGTCTCGTTGGGGGAAAGGTTAATTTATTTGTATACACGGGGATATGGAGGGCAGCGCTTCTGGACGCCCACACACCTGCAACTAATTCTTCCTCCAGAACTAACACATCTGTATTTACACGCGGGGGGCCGAGGGGGAGTGGTGTGTGTGTGTGTGTGTGTGTGTGTGTGTGTGTGTGTGATATTTAGAATGCACGCTGATTCCACAACGACCTTCTTTATGCCCACCTAGAGCAGCGGAACCTGAATTCCGGGTCCTGAGTCTGTGAGGCAAGGAGGTTTGCTTCCTGGACATGTGTGGGGTCCTCCAAAGGGGAGCTGGGGCCAACCTGCCCAGACCGCGGCAAACCCTGCGGGAGGTAGGCGCTGGCTCAACCTGCTCCCCGAAACCCCACACGAGCCTATGCCACGTTCACCCGTCTGTGCCACCTCAATAGATTGAGGGCTTTGGGAGAGGATGAGTGACCCTTTTCCCAAAGTCTCCAAACCAAACTCAACTTAGAAGTCCGCAGCATTTGGGACCCACACCCCCCACGCCCCGCGCGCGCTCCTTGGCGCTTCGAAATGAGCCCCCAAGGATCTCTGGGGACCTGGGGATGCCGGTGCGGGCTGGGGGAGGGAAAGGAGCCTAAAAGCTCCCCGCTGCGCGCTCCGCCGCCTTAGTTCATCCTCCCCCGCCTTAGTTCATCCTCCCCCGCGGTCGGGGGCGGGCCGGGGTCGGGGAGCCCTAGAAGGGGCCCCACTCTTACTCACTTTCTCTGGGAGCCTCAGCCCGGGAGGTGCGGAGGGGCTGCGGACCGGAGCGAGGAGCGCGGCCGCCGGGCAGCCTCTGGGTTGCGCCCTCGCCCCCGGCCGGTCGGGCTGGGTGCCTCGGCCCGGCCGCCCCCACTCGGGCGCCGCGGAGAGGCGGACGCGCTAGGTCCCGCGCCCTCGAGGCTGGCTCCGCCGGCTCCGCCGCCCTCCCCCTCCGTCCGCCGGGGCCCGCCGCCCCTCCCAGCCGCAGCCAGAGGCCGCCGGGGCCCGGGGACGCGCTCGCCCCTGGGCCGCCCCCTCCCCTCTCCCCCACCCGGGCGGGGGCGCGCGAGAAGTGGTGACGTCAAGGGGCGCGCGGTGGCAGCACCTCCCCGCGCGCTAGTTAAAAAGAAGAAGAAAAGAGGGAGCGAAACATGAGAGGCTGTGTGAGAAGCTGCAGCCGCCGGCAGAGGAGACCTCAGCATCATCTAGAGCCCAGCGCTGGCCCTGCCTCCGCCTGCCCCGCCGCCACCGCCGACGTTTCTGTTCCTGCTACTGTCTCACCTAAACAACTCCCGTTACACGGACAAGTGAACTTCTGTGGCCGTCTCCTCTTCTTCCTCCTCCTTTTCCAACTCCTTCTCCTCCCACGTCCCAGCTGCAGCGGAAAGCCCCTAACCCAACTGACACTGGCACAGCCGCAAACGGTGTCATCTGCACAACTTTATCTCGCTCCTGCGGTTCCCCCGAGGCATTGGACCCATCGCCCCGACTCTTCTTTTTTGCAAAGTTGCATCGCTTTACGTATTTTCGCCCGGGCCACTTTCCTCAGCCTCTCCAGTGTCCCGCAGCCCGGTAGCCTCCTCCTGGAGCTGCGCCCTAGTGCCCCTGCTGGGCAGTGGCGTTACCCCCCACCCTCGCGCGCCCAGCCCCTGCCGCTCACGGCAGACGATGCTGAAGATGCTCTCCTTTAAGCTGCTACTGCTGGCCGTGGCTCTGGGCTTCTTTGAAGGAGATGCTAAGTTTGGGGAAAGGAGCGACGGGAGCGCAGCCAGGAGGAGAAGGTGCCTGAATGGGAACCCCCCGAAGCGCCTGAAAAGGAGAGACAGGCGGATGATGTCCCAGCTGGAGCTGCTGAATGGGGGAGAGATGCTGTGCGGTGGCTTCTACCCTCGGCTGTCCTGCTGCTTGCGGAGTGACAGCCCGGGGCTGGGGCGCCTGGAGAACAAGGTAGGGACTCGCCCGCCTCACGGATGCGAACTTGGCATAAGGCTGGGTGGGGTTCCCTGTGGCTCTGGCGATGCTGGTCGCTGTAAGAAGTGCAAAACTTGTTCGGGGAGTTCTGCTGATAACTTGTTTAAAGCGCTAACGTGACTCCGTTGTGTGATCCTCTGGGGTGCGCAGATAGCTCTCCCGCCCCCAGAGCCCGCGGTCGGGATGCTGTGCAAACTTGTCTGTCTCAGAAAAGAGACGCTTCTGTGGTACCCTCATCCCGTGCCGGGTAAATATTTTAAAAGAATCGCGATTAACAGTGTATTTTGGATCAAATCGGGTATTGGCTGCGGTGAAACTGTAAATTAAGGTGGCTGTGGTTTCCGGTTTATTTTTCTAGGGAAAAAGATTTGTGCAGTTTTCTCCACGTGCTCGGTTAGAGGGAGGACTGAATCGTAAAGGATGTTGAAGCATGGTTTGGTTTATGATCCTCAGCCCCGTCAGAGGGGGGGTGCCTTGCATTACAATAGTTAAGCCAGCGGAAAGGAACTCCTGATACCTCCGGTAGAGAACCCGAAAAACTGGCGAGTGATTTTGCTGGGTCGTGTTTATCACATAAAACTCTGTCATTTTGTAACCTTATATATTCAGGCTTGCCGTGGTGGTGAGTCGTCTAGGAAGACCTCTAGGAACATTGTTTTAGGGGCGATGGTGTTTATGATTCCCTTATGTTGATAAATGTTAACCAAATAGGAACATAGTGTCGGTCGAGTGCAAAGCCATGCTTATTTTTGACTTTGCAATCTCTTTCCTGCCTTGGGATGCAGTAATGTGTGCAATGCACTGTACAGACTGCTGGATCACGTCATTAACAATCACTGCACGTGAAATAAACAATCAGGTGTCTTTGCTCCCCCTCCCGTTCCCCATTTTAGGTTTAATTAAGAATTCCTCTGTTACAACACTGCAGTTGTCAAGGTCTGAGAGACTCTTGGAAAACTTGTGCTTCAGTCTTGCTGGCCCAGGCATTAAAAAAAAAAAAATACCCAGGCTGAATCTAATTTTTATGCTCAGTTCACGGTAGATTTCACTCTATTCTCATGTAAACAGCTCCTACGAATCAACATATGTGTCTGGGTGGTATCTCTCACTTTGTTTTGTAACAAAAAGCCATATTGCATCATTTAATTTGCTCAAGTCATGCAAATAGGAAAAAATCAATAGGACAAAAAGGGGTCGACTTATCCTCCTCCCCACTAAACTGCTGCCCACACACAGAGTCCTGTTGCTTATGGCAAAAGAATAACAACAACACCATTGTATTTGTTAGTTGGTTCACTAATGGGTGAAACTAGAGAACATCATTCTCTTTCAGTCCCCAGCTCTGTCCAAATGTTCATGCCTTTTGAGGGAGCATTTGTCCAACTCCTTCTATTCCCAGATGAGTGAGAACTGTCTTGCTGCAGGTTTTCAGCTGCAACTCACTCTTTATTCTTACCATATGCAGCAGTAGTCTGAGATTCAGGGAACAGATATTCCAGCATTTTTTTCAAAACAATGTCATTAAGCTCCAGTGTTATAATTGAATTAAGTTGCAAAACAGCTACATTCAGATTATCTTAAAGGTTTTACCAGGAGCCCCAAGGAACCAGAAACTCAAAGAAAGGTTTAGAAACATTTGCCATTAAGTGTCCCTGTGTGCAATCTGGGCTATGAGTATACAGATGATGTAGAGACCCCTGCAATATTGACTTCTCCCAGGAACATAGTGCAATGAAAACTCTGTTCTTAACTAAATATAGTGGAGTGAAGGGGAGGGGAGGAGGGACCAGGGGAATTACAACCCTTAAGAGAAGCTGTATAAATTTTTTTTAAAAGAAATCATCCTTTAGGAAGCAATCTGCCACGTTAGCTATCCACATTCCTTTCTTCCTCTCATGCTCCCAATCTTCAACAAACCCCTACTCATTTGGAAAATGTGTCTGAATTATTAAATTGGGCACCCTGGTCTTTGCTGGTTCCATTACAAGTGGTTTATAAACCAACAGTACTCAAATTGTTCAAACCAGAGATTTGATATAGCTATGCATATGCATTCTTGACCTATGTTAGTTCTCAAATTTTAATAGTTTTCAAAACATGTTATTTTATAATAAACTTCAGTGTTTCCTTTTTCCCCCATAAACCTTCCTGGATTATAATATATGTTAGGGTCTTATTTCATAATGTGTATACAGGAGAGATGATGGCTATTCGAAAGGGCCCTTTTTTGTTTAGGAAAGAAAAAAATATATTTCCCCAGGAAAGATTTCTGCAGTTTTTCAAGTAGTAGCTTTTTTCCTAAGGGAAAAAAATTATTTGACAAATAGATAGTAAGAAACTAGGTAGGAATATTAACATGCTTAGCTCTGCAATTAATTCTAGTTTCTACACTAACAGTTTTTCTTTAATGAACTAGCATTGAGTTCATTTCCTTAGCCATGATACTGTGTTTTTGTATTTTAATTCCTGTACACTATAATAACGTCATGTATTGCAATGAGGTTGTAAACTGCCTTTCAAATAAGTACTGCCAAAATTTAGGAAGTTATATTGTCTCAGGAATTTTTGCAGTTCCTAAATACAACATGCTAAAAAGATCTAATTTCCATTAACCAAATTAAACCCCGACCAAATGAGTTGCCCCCATTTCTAAAACTTAACTTGTAGCCACAGAGGCATAGAGGCTCTCTCTACCTTGGGTGGTTTCACAGCCAAAGCTGTCAAGGAATGGGTGAAAAGTAATTGTTTTCAAGTGTGCCCTTTTACAATCATTTGTTTGCTCTGGCTCTTTCAGGGACAAAGGCTATTGTTGAACACATCCAACTAAACAAATAACTCATCCTGGGGTCCCTTTAACAGCTGCCTTAGTACAATGATCTATTTACATATTAGCCTAAAATTGAAACTGAACTCTTTAATGACATAATCCAGCAATATAGTCCAGAGACGCAAGTGTTCTAAGGAACAGCTGAACAACCTTGTAGGCATATGATTTTTAGAAATAACTTTTTGTGTAACCAAGTGATCTTAAGGCGACATTTTAATATACTGTCATTATTTTCTCCTTTTGTCCTTTTCTGGAACCCACGTGGGTGTTTTTTTTTACCCTCTTTGTTTAGTTACTTGATAAATAAGGAGAAATACAGAAGGTCTCTGTCACCGTTTTACTGTTTGTTGATAAGCTATAGTTGTAGGCCACACTCTCCTGTATCCCAGGAGTTATCTTAACTTTCTTATATGGATTTCACTTTCACGTGGCCCAAGATTAAAAGGATGACCTGCCAGATGTTACAAATTAGTCAGTCACTGCCACACTCATTACTGGGCATGCTGCAATAATGTATCAAACTTTTAACATGATTTCTTCCAAAGTATATTCAGTTTAAGCCACTATAAATTAGATGGTTTTGTATATGGCTTTAAAAAATTGAAACAGGAAATTAGCTTAAAATTCTTCTGAAGATGGATTGTATTGTCAGAAAGTTAAGGACCTGGATGAACATAGATATACAGGCAAAAATAAATAAATACAAAAGGAAAAGAAAAAAAAAATCACCCTACCAATACCCACACCAGTACTCATCTGTCTAAACCAGAGGAGTGGCTTTGGCCGAGTCAGTTTAATTGACTTCAGTAAGACTATTGCAATGTTCATTGAAACCCAAGCCAGAATGATGGCTCTATCTATCTTCAAATAGGTATTTACACTGCAGACCTCACACAGAGCAAAATGTTACCATCCTGCTGGGCCGGAACAGCATGAAACTTTAAAAAGAATAATATTATACTCGATTTCAGATAATTTATTGAATCCTATTTCTGCAACTTTTGAAGAGGGATCTTGTGGCCAGGACTCATTCCAAAAATTGGAAAGACAAAATTCTTTAGACACTTAAAATCAAGCTCTTCCTGGATAGCCTCTAGGAGAGTATTTGGGGATCATTTTGTTTCAACTATAAAAAAAAGGGAAGCATTCGTATTCTTCATAAAACCAAGAGTAATTACAATCCAGTTTTTCATCCAGTAAAAAAGGTGGCTTCAGCATCCTGTAGTTGTTTTGTTCTTTCACTGCTAGATGATAAACAAGCAAAACCAAGCTGAGCATAATTAATATGGAATAGATCTGGTGAGGTCCGCCAGAGTATGGACAATAAAAGACATTTAAAACATTCTTGGAATGCAAATTCTAAGTGTCTGGTGTATGTTTCCCTTTAGAAAACTTTAACCATTTAAGCAATTGTCATTTAAATAAATTGATAAAATTAAAAATATAAATATCATTGTGATTAAGAATGACTTTTCTGAATATTGTATATAGTTATAGCATATCGTATTTTTTTTTTTACCTGAAATAGGGTAATTTCTATTGGACTTTTAAATACTCCATGCCTAAATGTCAGCATGCTTGTATTTCTTTTGTTACCTTGTTCCTCTACATCAGGCATTTCATGATCACCTATGATGTCATAATCCTAAAATATAGAGGCCATATGATTTATTCAAATTAGAAGCTCAATTTATGAATGAACTGTTTGCTTTAAACAGTGATCTAGAGTTTGAAACATTAATTTGAGTGCATAGTTCTAAAGAAATAATAGAAAGGCAATTGAATGAATTGGGAAAACATATGAAATTTATTAGCATTTTTTTAATATGGAAAAATGCTTGATTTGGACAGCTTTGCATTTCTTGTCTCAAATGCTGTGCTGATATTGTCTTCAGTATTTATTAAAGGTGCTCCTGATACCAGCTTTTTAATGTTAGCATGAAATACCAAGTCTATTCTCTCTACTAATTACTAACCTCTATGGATCAATAAGTTTGAAATCAGTTTTATTGAAATAAAAGATGTATCATCTTAAAAATAATAATAAAAGTATGCCTTGTTTCATTAAAATTCATGTTATACAAAAGCACTTTCATTAAACTCTTGTGTTTATTCATGCATATAGCATACCTGAGGAGTTAGAAAGTTTTTCCTGGCTAAGATATAATGAATAATAAAAATTGGTCTTAAACCTGTTTGATTCAGCTTCGGGTATTTTTATAGAACATGAAAGGCAGTTTAGAAAACTTTCCCTAGGTAGTCTTTAGATTGAAAATTAGTAGAAATTTTTAAAAATGTTATCTGAGCACGTTTACTATAATATCATATTGGGAATTTCAAGAATGAAATAGATTTTCACCTAAGACACAAATGAGCCATGTTTTTAAAAATTAGGCTTTGTGTGCAGTTGCATAAAGGTATTTGGCATTTTTTAAGGGAATTATCATTCAATGGCAGAACATGAAATATCACTTTGAGGCAGAAAAAGGCGCTAAAGCATTCAACAGTCTAAATGTAATTGTCTTCTAATTCTTCACACCTGAAAGACAGAGTCATAGACTTTGATGATCCCTTTTATGATCCCTGACTTCTGTTTCCCCCAACCCACCCCAGAGAGAGCTCATATCCTTATAAAGGCATCCTGGATTATGACCCAGGAACTCTTTTCAGAAAACTTCACTGGCTGAATTAGGCTTATCTGCTTACATAATTGTAAGAAAAACGTGACCAAACCTAACTTCACATCATTTGTTTCTGATTTATGGCTTTCAGATATTTTCTGTGACCAACAACACAGAATGTGGGAAGTTACTGGAGGAAATCAAATGTGCACTTTGCTCTCCACATTCTCAGAGCCTGTTTCACTCACCTGAAAGAGAAGTCTTGGAAAGAGATCTAGTACTTCCCCTGCTCTGCAAAGACTATTGCAAAGAATTCTTTTATACTTGCCGAGGCCATATTCCAGGTAAAAAGACAAGAACAAGTTAAATGAACCATTGCAAATTTTCCTTGTTAGATGCCTGTTCTAAAAAAAACCTGTTAACAAGTTGTAAAATGCATCTTGCCTTTCAAAATACCTATTTTATTTTTAAATGAACCCTTCCAAAGTTCTAAGTTTTATTTCTACAAAAAGAAGTATTATAATTTCTACTGTTGTAATTTCTAAAGTCTACAGATAGTCTACTGGTCTTGCTGAAATGTTTCACATTTCTAATTGAACTCATAATACAGGTGGTAATCTCTATATGTGTTGGATTGGTAGTATAGATTTCTTTTTCTGTCTTATTTTTCTTTTGATATTAGGGTTGGAACCCAGGACATTGTGCATGCTAAGCACACGTTCTATGGCTGAGCTACACCCCCAGCTACATACATATTTCTTTACCTTCCATTGTTAATATCAAAGTCAGCCTCTTCTACAAAACTAATAGATGATTGGAGAATACCTACTGACTTTTAAGATATTCCTTTAAATAAAATATGACTGGGAACCCTAACAAATAACATCTTACAAAGCATTCCATAAAAGGCTAATTTGCTGCCCCGAAACTCCCTGAAGTTGGTGGGGACAGTGGAGTCCTCTCTATTAGACAGATGATGGAAACTAAGCCCTCAGGAGAAGTCCCATGCCTCATTGAAAGTCATTAGAATGGGAAAGTACAAAGTTATCACAAGACTCTAATAATCAGAGATTCCTGGGCATTGAATAAGTTAATCATCCAGAGTTTGTCAGCTTGGGTTGTTGTTGCTTTCATTGGAAGGATCAACAAAGAGGAAGAAAAGAATTTAATGAGACAGACTCTGTTTAGTTAGGCCAAATCACACACAAACAAAACTACTGAAGTTAGCTGTTTATAAAAGAAAAGATAAGCCTTAAGAACTATAGGATGCACTTGGAGAACTTTTCAAACTGCTATATATATTTTATATTTTTTTCTGGCCTAGAGAAGTGCAGATTTTTGTATTTTTAATGTATTTCTCTTAATAACCTAAAGTATTTTGACTGGTTACTTGCTTCCTTTGACTTTAGCATAACATGTACCTAAACCCATCCTATGAGAAAATATTATTGTCTTTATAAACTTAGAGTCATGTTTCTAAGACTTCCCTTAAACCCGTTGTTTCTTCCTCCTTATCACTCTCCGAAGCAAACAGGTCATGGGTGTCTAGATGGCCTGCAGAGAGCTGATAACAGATTAGAAACCATAAAGGTTAGCTGCAAACTGCCAAATCTTAAAGGTTGGCCTTCAACTAAGCTGAAAGTGTTGCGAACACTTGGCATCTTTATTTACCTTTATCGATTATAGATAAATACAGCGATGGTGGAGTTGTGGACTTGTCTGTGGGGGTCTTTATATATGTAAAGTCATTTTAGCATTTGAGAATTGCAAGCACCTCACTCCCCAGATCAACATATGTGGTGACGAATGACAAATTTATTTTTCTACAAAGTTTGTGTATATGTAAAACTGCTGAAGTGCATCAAGATGTCAAGTGCTTTTGGTGGCCACCCAGGCAGCCTTGAAAGATAGCCAGATGAAAGCTCCACTTTCGAGGTGGATGGAGCTGTAAGGGTGCTTTCCAGAGACGCTGGAAGACTTCAGCAGCAAGCAGAGGGGACCTCCCATTCCCATATCACATGCTGAACATCATTTAAAATATTTGTCCCCAAAGAGAGTTGTAATGACACACCCTTTGGGTTACTTATGCTAATTAATCTGTTAGTCAGACTGACCCTTGGCACACAGGTTACCATTTCCTAAAGAGTGATGGATAAGGTAGAAATCCTCCCCTCAGCCCCTGCGTAGTGTCTGTAGACTTCTAGAGCACTCATTTTTCAGAAATGGTTGTGAGAGCAAGTTGGTATGAGTTTCACCTTCTTGAATAATATGGGTTTGCATTTCTCTGAAGTCCATAATTGTGGAAAACAGCTACTTTGGGTTTCTTATTTATAAAAGACTGGTCAACAGGTCTCAGCTGTTCTCACCAGTGACTTCAAGTTTTGATTCTTACAAATCAAAAACTTGAAAAGGAAGGTGGATCTTGCTAAATGATAGAAAACACTGAAAGGGACCAGGAGAGAGAAAGGAACTTCAGAAGCATCTTCATTTTCCCTGTGTTGCTGAGTATACGAGGAAACCCGTGTCGATGAGCGAACCTTTTGCCTTTCTTCTTCAAGAATGTGTCAGAAGACACTCTACTGTTGTGAATATCTAGAAAGAATGAATTTTTTTTTTAAAAAAGTATGGTCATCTTAGAGTATTCGTATAACCTGAAAGACAGATCATTTCTAGAAATTTAAATCCAGAAATAGTCATGGTTTTCTTGTTTTCCCCAAAATGGGAAAAGAAATTAAAAAGCAATAGAAGTGCTCATACACTAGAGTTATAGTAATCATAATGTTCTCCAGTTATTAATTTTCTCAGAGAGGTAAATTCTTTAAATTTCTAGAAATTTCAACATTACATTCAAAAACCACAGGCGCCCTCTGTCCAACCCCTCAGGTCTTTTTACTTGCCTGCACAAGCACATGGGATGCTTTGCTGTTCACCAAACGACTGCATCTGGCACTCTGAGAGGCGTACCAAGGCACCCAGTGGGCCTTGCTTCTCTGTGCTCCTGGTATCATGGTGATTCCTGTCACTCTTGGTCTCCCCAGGAGTAGGGCACTGTGGAGTCAAAGATCTGCACACAGTCAGTTCGGCTAGTTTAATCCTGTTGCGAATCATGAGTCCATCAAGTTCCCGTGACCCACAGCCACTCCCAACTTTATCAGCTGTTTTCACACGGGTCTTATTATCCCAAGCGCAAACTGGAGGAAATGGATGGCTACCTCAAATCCTACGACTTCTACCAGAAAATGTCCCTAAGTGCAGGCCTTCTGCCAAGGGATCAGGAGCTCTTTCCTCCTTTTCCCTTTTCACAATGATTATACTTACGACAAGGAATAAGAACTTCTCTGAGAATAGAGATAGAGCCCAGACTGCCCGTAGCGGGTATTTGTTACAGATCAGTATTTTCTAGGGTGTTCTGTAGCATAGCAGGACTGGACTCCCAATCCAGGAGAATGGCTACCGGCCCAGGAGACTCAATAAGTAATTAGGATTTAAAAGGTGCAGCTGTTTGATACTCACTATACATCCATCATCAGCAGACCTAACCTTGTAAAGATGACCCAGGATGTGCTAAGGATGCACCTTCAGTGAAAGCTCATTAGTGTATTCTTCCAAACCAAAGGGTGGATTAAACCTTCCCTTGCAATAAGTGTTAACCAAAGCCCTGAGACCAAGTCCTTTTGGGCTGTTCACAACAAATGTGTCTATTTCATCATTGCCCACAGCAAAATCAGGTAATTTAAAGGAAAATATTAATTTAAAAGGCTTAGATACTAATATATCATGATTGTAAAAACAGTGCCCATATTTTTATATAAAGTCTTCTGAGCTGGCTCCCTTCTTCACATTTATTCAATGTGAATAAATTTTGTGAGAATAGATTTTGTAAGAAGCTAGGAAAAATGTGTGGTTATATTCTGTATTTTTTTTAATTTGCAAAGATAGCATAGTACTTCTGTGGTAACAGTGTTTATAAACATGCACTTATTAATCTTAAGATATTCTATTTGAAAATGATTTCTCATTTCCTCCCATTTGTCCCCAGCTAAGAAGTCCTTATAAAATGGAATGAATGGTCCATTAACTTCCCCTTGAAATGATATTGGTTTGCAGCTTGTAATGCTAGAATATACAAATTTCTTTTTTTGAAGCAAACTTAAATTTTCTTCCGAATTGAATTTAAATTTTTTTTCTGTGACCTTACAGGCAAACATCACATTAAAACAAATTTTTTTCAAATTCAGTTGTAAACAGATTCATTGCCTGACAGTCTTCCTGTGTGCATATTGGCATGAAGATCTTGCTGCCTGATAGTATATACTTCAAAGGTGTGTGTATGTCTCTCTCTTCAAAGTAAGATTCAGCCCCAAACAGTACAGAGAGTTGAATTTAGCAATTCTGTTTTCCTTCTCATTTTTGTTCCAAGAGACTTGCTTGCCACTATTAGGAAGTTTTCATCTGTATGCTTAGCCATTAAAGGATGAGATCAGGAAAAATATAAATCTTTGGCAAACAGTGAATTGCTGAAGATGAGTGAATGTATGGCTGCCTTCCTTCCTTTCCCAAGTTTTATTGTTGTTTGTTTGTACCAGGGATTGAAGATTGAACCCAGGGGCACTTAACCACTGAGCCACATTCCCAGCCCATTTTTGTTGTTGTTTTTGTTTTTGAGGCTATCTTTGAACTTGTGATCCTCCTGCCTCAACCTCCCAAGCCTCTGGGATCCCTAGTTTTTAATCCTTGATTTTTTTCAAAGAAAACCTTCCAGGCGCTTTCCCCTCCTAGGGAGCACCCATCTAACTGCCAGAACTTCAATCTCTGTGTCCTCTGCCATAGGCATACATATTCTCAAGGACATCTGCTCTAGTTGCCTGGTGCCCAAACGCAAGACCCTTCCCCATAGTCTAGGAGGAAATCAATCTGGAAGACTGTCTCTCAGATATTGAAAAGTAACACATTTCATCCAAAAGTTAGGTTAAAATGTGTTTCGGACTTTAAACAACTAGGACCCTGACATTCTAATCAAGCTCATAGGAAATAAACTTGTAGTGTCTTTCCTGCTCCATTGGTGAGCCTTACTTGGTTGACCCCAGAATCCTGTTCTTAGAAACCTTATAAACCTGAATTTGTTATAAAATTCCTAAATTTCAGCTATGTTACTTGGTGTATTTATCACCAAATAATAGAGAGCACAATAATTTAATTCAATAGATAAAAATTGAAACTTTTAAGATGATAAAGTAGGAGACCAGAAGAAGCAATATAGGACTACTGGTAACTACAGATTCTGGTCTGTGCGGACTCTGGTAACATCATATTTTGAAAGAAGAACTTATCAGAATACAAAAGTGAGTTTTATTAATATGCACAAAAAGCCAATATCTTATAAACTCAAATTGAAAAAGTAATGTAAAACTCTTTTTTTTTCTTCTTATTACAAAATCTTTTTCTTTTATATTCTAAGATAGCTGTATTTATTTGATAAAATTCTTAATATGTAAGAAAAGAAAAAAACATCTTTTACATCCTATCAAATAAGGCTGTTTTGTATTTTTCTTTTGGCTTACTGGTGTCAACTTTTCAGCTTGAGAAGATAGAAGGGATAATTTATAATTTTTATATTGCAAAACCATCAGTATCATCTGTTAAGTGAAGTGCAAGAAACAGACACCTACTGTTTGAAAAGAGCTTATGGTTATGTCATGATCAGTGAGGAAATATGAAAAGAATCAATGCACTAAAAGATTAATACTGGGTTTGTATTATATGTATGTCATGAAATTGATAATTTTAGTTAAAGAAGAAATGTGAATCCCAAACGCCCTCTGATTTTTTCCCTTTTCTGTTATTTTAGTTTTTTTCCCCCCTTAGAATATTGACATAGTGTTGAAAAAGTGTCTTTTCCAGTGTCACCTCTTTCCAACGAGGTGGTTTGGCTGTGACAGTAAATGTTTCTAATGTGTTTTTTTTGCATTGCTTTAAGGTTTTCTTCAAACAACGGCGGATGAGTTTTGCTTTTACTATGCAAGAAAAGATGGTGGGTTGTGCTTTCCAGATTTTCCAAGAAAGCAAGTCAGGGGACCAGCATCTAACTACTTGGACCAGATGGAAGAATATGACAAAGTGGAAGAGATAAGCAGGTCCATAGACAAATGTTCTTTATAATCTTAAAAAAAAAAAAAAAAGTGACAACCAGGTGTGGTGGCACACACCTATAATCCCGGTGGCTTGGGAGGCTGAGGCAGGAGGATCTCGAGTTCAAAGCCAGCCTCAGCAACTTAGTGAGGCCCTAAGCAACTCAGTGAGATCCTGTCTGTAAATAAAATACAAAATAGGGCTGGGGATGTAGCTTTGTGATTGAGTGCTCCTGAGTTCAATCCCTAGTACTGCCCCCAAACAAAAGTGACAAATATTATGAGATTTTTTTCTTTGTTTTTTTTTTTTTTTTTTTCTGTCTTTGAGGTGATAGGGTTGGAGCCCAGGGCCTTGCACACGCTCAGCAAGGGCTCTACCACTGAGCTACACCCCAGTCCTAAATCTTATGTCTTTGACAGTAACACAACTGTCTGTGATTCCTATATTCAGCAGATATGTCCTCCAGATGCTGTTTTCCCCCACTTTTGGATAGTTTACTCCTCTAAAATCATAGCTTAAATACTTAAGACTATTAATCCTGAGTTATGAGCGTGGCTTCTCTCTGACTCATGTGAATTTTATGGGTATAGTTTTAAACTTGAATTTTATGATTGTTCACTGATAGTGCTGTGTACCTGTTCAGCACAATTATGAGCAAATCGGACTTTTACATAGAGATCATAGGACTTTCTCTCTGAGTGCCTTCTTATAAGATTCCATCATTCAGATGAGATAATGAGCTTACGAAAATTTAAAATGCATATGTGTCTGGATTCTCACTTTTACTTTCTGACAGAACTCTGTTTGATCATTTTCCATGGAAAAGATCTGAAAGAATCCTATTCTGACTCTCGGGGTTAGCAGCCCTTCCTGATTCTCCAAAGCACTGACTTCTAGGGGAAATAAAGTTTGGAAAGGATGCTGAGATTACTCCTTGGGTGCTTCATCTCAAGAGAAGCTCACTGGGTTTCTTTCATTTGTTTAGAAAGCACAAACACAACTGCTTCTGCGTTCAGGAGGTTGTGAGTGGGCTGCGGCAGCCTGTGGGTGCCCTGCACAGTGGGGATGGCTCCCACCGCCTCTTCATTCTGGAAAAAGAAGGTTACGTGAAGATTCTCACCCCCGAAGGAGAAATATTCAAGGAGCCTTATTTGGACATTCACAAACTTGTTCAAAGTGGAATAAAGGTTGGCTTTTTCAATTTATTTATCTTTGCTCTGGCTATGTTGATTTTATTTTAGTGTTATCTTCGTCATTGAAGGTGATTCTTTGTAATAAAAGAAAGAAATTTGAAGGAGAAAACAACTAGGCAACATAAGGGAACAATAATGATGACAGCTGAAGGGATAATGGCGTGACATTTTTATGTTACTTGCTGACTGTGAAGAATGCAATCAGTTTGGTATTTTGACATTCTTTGTAATTTTCCCTTTTAAAATTACTTTTGGCTTTATAAAGTGATTGTTTAAATATTGTTTAATGGATATATCAGTACGATTATATATCAGCACTTGCTAGTTGAAACGGAGATCTTTTGGTTATTTTGGCTATTACAAATAATTTTTTTATCGTATGTATTTTTGAGTCTGTCATCAAAATGCTTTTTATACTGTCACTTCCTTGTGCAATGGTTTTACAGGTAAGTCAAATATTTTTATCTATAATTAGACACCTATATGATATATCAGTGTCACTGCTTCTTCTTTCTCACTTCTGTACTTTGAATTCTCATGTTAAATAATCTGAATATATGAGTAAAACTTGGTCAGGTTTGTTTCCCATGAGTAACACAGTACAATATTAGCAGTAGGAAGCTATAAAGCAAGTTATGGCATTCCAAAATGAAGACACACTAACAGCTCATGATGAGTTTAGAATGAAACATAATAACAGTATGTTTTCAGGAGAACTGATTATCCTTTCCATTTCTTTCATTCTTTTTTTTTTTTCTGGTACGGAGATTGAGCTCAGGGACACTCAACCACTGAGCCACATCCCCAGCCCTATTTTGTATATTATTCAGAGACAGGATCTCACTGAGATCCTTAGTGCCTCGAAGTTGCTGAGGCTGGCTTTGAACCCACACAGTCCTCCTGCCTCAGCCTCCTGAGGCGCTGTGATTACAGGTGTGTGTGCCACCGTGCACTTCTTAACTGAAAACAAACAAACAAACAAAAACACCAAAGGAGGATGGCTTTTTTTTCTATTTATATAAAATGAATTCCTTCTTGCTCTGTTATTCTCTACTCAAATATACCACCATCAAAACCAGAAGAGACAGTTAGAAAAAAAGTATGATATATCCCTGATATGTATTCAGTACCTACCACATTAAAAAAAAAAAGTCAACTAGAATACAGGTAATAATGCCATATAATTGGGACCCCCACATCTCAAGCTCATGGTGTGAGGGTACCACCAAGCATGCTGCATAGAAAATATGCCTTTTATGGAAAAGACTTGGGTATCAACACACGTGGATCATTTGGAAAATCTTTTTAATTCAATGGTTTCAACTTTCACCCAATGAAATTTTCATTGCAATTCACAGCAGATAATCAAAGTGAAGCATTAGTATTTTGCACATTGAGGTTTGTAAAATCCCTTTTGAAATGTGTCTTGATAACTCACTGCCGATGGTTCTAATGGGTGGAAATTCAGATGCCCCATCAGGAGCCTTACTCACTAGCTGTACATTGTTTCTCCCTATGGAAATGAATGTGCTCTCTGTAAAAGAAAAATGGGGAAAATATTTTTAAAAACATTTTCCATAATCATGTCGATTAAAGAAAACCACTATTAACATTTGATAGACTTTGTTCTGATATTAAATTAAAGGAATTCTTTTCTTTCTACAAAGATAATTGAGGTCCATGTTAGTAAGTGTAAAAACAGACAAGGAATGTACTTTTAGAGATGTTTTGTTTTATTGAGTTTTTTATTTGTTTTTGGTTTTGTTTTACCTTTTTTTCCTAGGCAACTTTCAAATAAAAATAAAATGAAATCCCATGTATGAACATATACACCTTTGTGTATACATGTGCATATGTGTATATCCCTTTTTTTAATGGAAAGTGTTTATTTTTTACTTATATATGATAGCAGAATGCATTATAATTCTTATTACATATGTAGAGCACAATTTTTCATATCTCTAGTTGTATACATAGTATATTCACACCAATTTGTGTCTTCATACATGAACTTTGGATAATAATGATCACATTCACCATCATTAATTAAGAGCCTATATCTTGGGAGCAAATCTTTACCCCTCACACATCAGATAGAGCACTAATCACTAAGAGTATATTAAGAAGTCAAAAAGCTAAATGCCAAAAAAAACCCCCACAAATAACCCAATCAATAAACGGGCCAAGGACCTGGAGAGATACTTCTCAGAAGATGATGTACAATCTGTCAACAAATACATGAAAAAATGTTCATCATCATTAGCAATTAGAGAAATGCAAATCAAAACCACTCAAAGATTTCATCTCAGTCCAGTCAGAATGGCAGCTATTATGCATACAAACAACACAAAGTCTTGGCTAGGAAGCAGGAAAAAGATACACTCATACACTGTATATATCCTTTTAACCACTCTTTTTTATTTAACAATATGTCTTGAGATCTTTCCCAGGTTGAAAACTTTTCTTAAAAACTTATTTTTTAAAACCTTTTAGAGACATTTAGAATGACTCCAGTATTTTTTTTACCTTTGTAAATACCATTATCACTCTCATACCTATTATTTAACCTGATTGATGAATGACTCTCTTAATGTGTGTTTATAGAAAGATGATTACTGAGTTGAAAGATATATACCATAATACGCCTTGCCAATTTGCTTTAAAATATATTTAAAATATATTTGGGAGACTAATGTATAGTTTTCAAATACTAATTGATTAAAAATATTGGTCTTAGATATCTATGATAAAATGGAGATGTAAAAAGGGCTCAGAATCCTGGAAAATGTTGTTTAAGGAGTAATAAAACTAATATTCTTATTTATACTTCAGTTTAACTACCTGAGCTGCCTTTTAAATTAGGGTTACTTTGGAGTTCCCTCTATTTCAATTTACACCCTTTCATTAGGATACTGAATGAAAGATTCACTGGGATATTCTGTTCTGATGTGGAAACATTTCATCATGCAATAAAACTGTAGAAGCCAGATCATAACAGTGCCACGGCTCTGCAGTATGTTTGCGTTGGGGGCCCCTGGGAATTCTGCAGAACTTGGCCAAACCTTGGCAAGAAATATTATAGACTTTGGCATCCCCTTTGCCAGAAGAGCTCCAGGCTTCTGGGGCTTGACATAAACTTTAAAATCCATTATTCTATAGAACGGATATGTCATATTTTTAAAGCACAATATTTTAAATTCTCGCTGTTTGGCACAAATGTGATCAATAAGAATTTGTTGTGCAGACGTTTGAGTGTGTATAGTGAGTCACAGGCCACGTGCTGATAAAGCAGGTCATGCTGAATGTGTCCTTTATCTTGCTCTCTGAGGAATTCTAGATTGGAAGGGTTAAGTGTGCAGTGTGAAGGGGCAGATGCCAATACACTCATGAGTTGATCAGAGGTTGATGCCACTACTGATTTTGGTCTTATACCCCATGGAGGCTTGTGAGTGAAAACAATTTTTTTGACTATTTCACAATGGTATTCCAGGCTTCTTTGAGATATGAATAGTTAACATGTTCATGGAAGTATTTTGTGTTTTTTCAACAATTATTTTGCATAGATAATGCAAAGAAGTTCCATACTTCTTCTCTAATCTTTTAGTTTTAAAATCCAAAGAGAGTACATTAAGCTATTTCATAGGCCAAATTATTGATTGCAATATTCAGATCACAGAATCAATGATACGTCCTAAGCCTGTTCTGCACATTTTGAAATGAAAATATACAAACCACAGTGAATATCCCCCCCAAGAGTGATATTAATTAATGATCAGTAGGAGTAAATTAAATCAGACTTAAAGAGGAATCTTTAATTGTAAGAGTTTCTGAACACTGGTACTGGCTATGATGCTCTATGGAATGCTTTGTCAACTAATTGTTGATTAAGAATGGACAGCTCGGAGCTGGGGTTGTGGCTCAGTGGTGGAGCGCTTGCCTGGCATGTGTAAGGCACTGGGTTTGATCCTCAACACCATATATAAATAAATAAAATAAAGGGATTATGTCCATCTATAACTAAAAATATTTTTAAAAAACAAAGAAGAAGAATGGACAGCACCAGGTGTAGTGGTACAGGCCTTTATTCCAACACCTTGGGAAGCTGAGGCAGGAGGATTGAAGACCAGCTGGCCAACCTGTCAAGACCCTGTCTCAAAAAATTGTTTTAAATAGGGGTGTGGCTGGGGATGTAACTCAGTGGTAGAGTGCCCCAAGTTGAATCCCCAATACCACACACAACACACACACTCACACACACACAAAACACACACACACACAATGTACATAAAATGCCTCAACAGCAATTTCTGTCATATGGAATAGGTAGACCATTTTTGTAGCAAGGAGCTAAACTTGGTAGATCTTAAACTTCTCCAGCCCCAGTTCTTAAAACTGCTTGAGAGGGTTGCCATCTGCAAAGAGCTGATCACTAAGGAGCTTGGACAACTCTTCCTGCATGGGTCCTGACAGAAGTTAAAAATATATAATGCTTTATTCAATAGCAAGACTGTGCCGCCTAAAATAGAGGTGACTGTAGTTTCCTGGGGCCTTACCTACCTGTAGCTCACATGGCAAAAGTTAGCCGCACACCTGCAAAGTTCAAACTAAATATCTGACTCCTTTTTTTCTATTGGTTCTTTTTAGTTCAACATGAGACAGTAGAATTCATTTTGATATAATTATACAAGCATGGAATATATCTTATTCTAATTAGGACCCCATTCTTGTGGATGTTCACGATGGTGGGATTCACTGTGGTGTATTCATATATGTACACACAAAAATTAATTCAGATTCATTTCACTGTGTCTGACTCAAGAGTAAGTCAGAATGTGTTTTAGAAACATGTAGTGATTTGATAGATTTTTGATGGCAGTGCACTGTTCAAACTAATTGCTAATACTGACACCTAAGAATGGCCCAAGTATCAGACTAGTAAGTGAACACTACAGTCTTCATTTGTGTGTGTGTGTGTGTGTGTGTGTGTGTGTGTGTGTGATGCTTTAATCCCAAAGGGGAAAATTCAAAAGTTGTTCTATTTCTTGGAGAAAAATCTATGATACGTGGTCATTTAAAATCTTTCAATTTAGTTTGTATCTGAATTTTGAATCTGAGCTTCTGCAAGTACTAGAATCAGCTTCCTCTTCCTGAAGTCTTGGGATGATACACCAGTGGTTCTCAAAAATAGCTGCTTATTATAATAAACTGGGAGCTTCCACAAATTCCAGTGCCCAAATTCAATCAGAATATCTGGGGCTGGGACCCAGACATACACCTTTCCCATGTACTCTCATTATGTCGCCAATTTGAAAATCACTGATTTACACTGAGCCAAGACTTTGGGTCAGCTACACAACAATGTGACACATTTCCTCTGCCTCATCTATACTCAGTTCCTATTTCTGACATGACCATTGGGAACAAATGGCTGGACACCATTTGTCATTTGCCCTGTGCCTTTTGTTATTTATTTGGCCTCTACATACTACTTGTCCAGTCAGTGTGAGTGAAAAAATGAGTTAACCACAGCAGCAAGAAGGTGACTGATAAGAAGTTTTTTTAAAAAAGAAATTTACAAATCTCAACAGTTAACTCTAACGGAGAAATTGCTTTATCCAGTAATTTCTTTCTGGTTTTTGCTTTATTTATTTTTTTCCATTTTGGAACCTGGTGCTCATCTAGTTTCCAAAATTATTATTGTTCCTACACCTAAAACACATAGTTTGTTCTTCTATCTGTAAACCCTCGTTAAGAAGCACCAGGACCTGAGAGGTTACTCTAGTGTAATCTCACCCAAGAGCCTCCCATCAGCAAGCATCTGAAAGTCAGCCTTGGCTGTGCACGTGTGCAGAAAGGACAAGCCTGCTGTATCTGTCACCCACAGGGTGGCCCCTGAAGGAGACTAGCAAGCATACCTCTCTGCCACTTAGTTCTGTGGAGTAGTCAGAGGACAGAGAGGGCCACACCCTCAGCAGCCCCCAGCTTACAGCTCAGCAGACAAAGCTGAAAGACTTGTCTGTCATTGGAGCAAGTGTCACCGGACCCCTGTCCTTCTCTATCTAGTCGGTCCTTTTACCAGGGGAGTAGAGGACATAAGGCTGAAAGCTGCTGATTGTCCGGGTGACTGAGCCCATTGAGGTGAGGCTCTTGAGAGACAGCGGTCCTGGTGCCCGGCCATTTCAGGGGCATTTGGAGGAGGATGCAGGGTCCGCCAGGGCCAGCCCTGCCTGGGCAGCCTCTGGTTTCACATGCTCGTAAATCACATGTACAATTATGAGCATTGCAAGTTTAGTGAGATCCAAGTGTTCATCAAGACATTGAGGTGAATATTCTATTTTTTTTAACTTTGTCAGAGACCTAACCTTTCACATTTTTCTCTGTCTCTGCTTTGCAATCTTATGGCAGCCCATGAAATATTGCTGTATTTTCGCTGGAGTGAAATGAGGCAAAGCAGAAGTGAGAAGCAATTTACTTTTGAAAAGTAGTATTGGAAACATAGCATGCATATATGTATACATATGGCAGTGATTGGACCATGTATGAAATGCTTCCTCTAAAAAATTGTTAGAACTCTGCATTTAAACGTGCTTTAGGTTGAAAGAAAGCATATGTTCAGTTGAAAGAAAGCAGCAAATTATATTTGTAAAACATTACAATGCAAGAATTCTAGAAAGTTTTTGTACGCTGCATGCCATTTAAAACATTTTGCCATATCAAATTACTGCTTAGACGTTATTAAAACTCATTGGAAAGAAAGTGGTGGAAATAAACATTAAATAAAGAGGTAGAAATTATCTTCCCCCAAACAAAAAATTTAAGTACCTTTTCTTTTTATAGTTTCTGATTCCAAACCATGCAGTTAAAATGTAAACAAAATGTGGACCTGCAAGTAAAATTTGTGACTGTAATGATTTAATTAGTGCATTTTGATTATAGAGAATAATGGGTTTCATGGGAGGATATTTGTACATGCAAATAGCATACATGGATCCACTCTTCCATTAACCCCCATTGTTCCCCTGGTCCCCTTCCTCTTCTCTAGTATTTCCCTTCCACTCTCATATTGTCTCCCCACTCCCATCCCTAGATTCTACATATGCAGGAAAATATACAATACTTGTCTGGTTTATTTTGCTTAAACTTATGATTGTCACTTCCATCCATTTCCCTGCAAATGGCATGATTTTGTTCTTCTTTATGGCTGCTTAATACTCCCAAGTGTATATATACCCACAATACTGACCCATTCATCTGTTGACAGGCATCTAGGCTGATTCTATAACTCAGCTGTTGTCAATTGTACTGGAATCAACATGGGTATGCAGGTGTCTCTATAAGATGGTGACTTTAATTCCCTCAAGGATATACCCAGGAGTGGTATTGCTGGATCATGACAGTTCTATTTTTAGCTTTTTGAGGAACCTCATCCTGATTTCCATAGTGGCTATACTCATTTGCACCCCCATCGGTAGTGTACAAGGGTTCTTTTTGCCCTGCATCCTCTCCAGCAGTTATTCTTCCTTGTATTCTTGATGGTGGCCATTCTGGGTGCAGTGAGATGAAATCTCAATGTGTTTAAATTTACATTCCTCTGTTGAACACTATTTTTATGTAGTTATTGGCCATTTGTACTTATTTTGTGAAATGTCTGTTCAGTTCATTTGCCATTTGTTGATTGTGTGTTTGGTTTGGTGGTGTTAAGTTTTTTGAGGTTTTTATATTAATTCTCTGGATAGTAATTCTCGGTTGGAAGAGTGGCTGACAAAGATTTTTCTTCCATTCTGTAGGTTCTCTCCTCATGCTCTTGTTTCCTTAGCTGTGCAGAAGCTTTTTAATATGATGCAGTCTATTTGTCAGTACTTGCTATGATTTTCTGAACTATTGGAGTCTTAGGATTTTGAATGTACAGGTAGCAATGACATGGCTTTGAGCCCAACTATGTTTTGTTGTGCAGTACTGATACTTTCCATTGACATGCTCTGTACTTGGAACAGTGTTTTCAATTTAAAAATAAATTTAATCTAATTTTAAATCTACTATGAATGCCCTCAGGAAAAAAAGTTATTGTTTATAAAATGAAATCCATCATCCAAAAATCTGAAATCCAAAATGCTTAAAAAATCTAAATTCTTTAAACCCCGATATGATGCCACAAGTGGAGAATTCTCCAGTGAAACTTGGTTTCATGCACAGAATTGTTAAAAACATTGCATAAACTTAGTTTCAAGCCAGGTGTATGAGGTGCATATAAACAAATGAATTCTGTGTTTATTCTTGGGTCCCATCCCCAATATATCTAATCATGTATGTGCAAATATTCCAAAATCCAAAAAAGAACTGAACATCCCAAATGCTTCCTGTTGAAACATTTCAGATAAGGAATTCTCAACCTGTAATGTGTGATAATCTTGGTGTAATTTTGTTTGGTTATGTTTTTACTTGCTATTCTTTCATTATTTGGGTATTTGCTTTTCTTTAATAAGTAGAATATATATATATATATATATATATATATATATATTTATATATATACTCATATATAAATATCATATATATAAATATGGTTTGTGCCAGTTTAAGCCAGTTTCATCTACAGATTATTTTCCACTGTGCATCCTGTTTTAAACTGGAGTGGTACTGCAGTTTCTGCTGCAGCTGAGCAGAGACAGGCCGGCATTCTCATGTGTGTTAGATCTCATAAGTCACAGAGGAGGTGAGGAAAGCTCTTATGTTAATGTCTTTGTATTTACTCAAGAGTTGAAGGGCAAAGGAAACAGAGGCTATCAATCTAAGAAATCTTATGGTAATCATATGAAATGGAAACCCAAGGATTCTGGACCCTAGAGCGAGTCTCTGCTGTCTTTCAAAGGCGTCTCTCTGCCTGCCACGTTGACTATCTCCTACAGACTTTCCCTGTTGTTGATGTCAGTTGTCCTGGCTTTCCAGAGACCGCATTACCTCACGAAAAGGAAACAGTAACTGTCTCTAAATGGCCCAGGGTATCCCAGAATTCCAGAATTCCCCTTTAAAGACATCCAGGAGCTTTCCTTTCTGCCCAAGAGGAAAGACTGCAGGGCATATTCTAGAAATGGCCTGGTGGACATCTGCTGTGAGCATGCTCAGGCTCTTTAGGCTTACTTTCTTCATCATCTGAGTGCAGATCAGAAAGCTGCAACTAACACTTTGTATGCACAGTGTCCCATAAATGTGAAGTGCTTCGTCAGCCTCAGGTGCTGTCAGCACCTATCATTCTCATGCATCGAGGAGGTGGAGGAAAGGAAAGACGCCCAGCCCTCCTCCCTAGTATTTAAAGCAGTCCCCTCTTAAGATGGGTTTGAATAATTGCTTATGGACAATTTCCCATGGTGTTAGCGTTTATGCCAAAATTATATGGCAGTCCCATGGAAACCAAGTTATATTGATCCACATGGGGGAGTTTTCTTTACCTCCAAAAGATAAAACTAGATGCATCATTCTTCATTGAAATGTGTCACTAGGGAAAAACAACACCTTCATTTTTAAGTCACCTTTTGACATTAGATGCCAAAGCCCCCCATTCTGGAGTTTCTCGGAGACAGACATGCCTCATGATGATTAAGCACAATGCATCTGACCCATGAGTACCATGGCAATCTTTCATGAGAATTTGCTTGCTTTCATAGTAGTTCTTCGCAACCTGGATATTATAGTAATGTAGATCTTTTTTTGTGTTTATTTTGGAACATGGTTTATGTCAATCTGCCAAAGAGTTAATAAATTGTAGGATTTGCAAAGGAAATATACTGCGACTGGAAACTAAGAAGGCACATATTTTTTTTGCCCATGAGCAACTATTGCTCAAAGCACAGATTTAGAATGTCAGAAGTTGGAAGAGGGAGCAGTTGGGTCGAGTTATTATAAAATTAATACGTAATGTCATGTTACAGAGAACACATTACTTAAATTAATTTTTTAAAGCAGATCAGTAAAACATACCATGAAGTCAAGAAAGAAAGAACTTTAAAAGTTCTAAAGTTAAGCTGCCAGAGCAAATGTCAGTAAACTTATCAGTGAAATGGGCTGAAGATCAGGTGTGAGAATGTATAAATGGAATACTTCAGCTACCACTTTTTCAGATTTCAGGCTGCAAAAAACCCTCTTTCTATCACCCTGACTCAGTATTTCTTGGAAGCCTCCCAAATCTCTAAGCATATTTGGTCTTTGGTTTGTGTCTACCTTTCTAGGATCAACTCTGGGAGTTTGCATTTGCAGCCTGTGGCTTTTAATGTTCCTTCATCCTTTTATTTACATAACAAATATATAGATGTATTCATAGAGGTTGAGGATATGGCTCAGTTGTAAAGCACTGACTTAGCCTGTGTGAGGCCCTGATTCACTCCCCAGCACCACAAAGAAAATGTGTTTATAAGGTATGTAATATTTATATATAATAAATGGGTAAAAAACAGGTTATCGATCACTATAATACATGTTAAGGTATTATTCATCAATTGACATTTAGTTATTAATTAAGAACACAGAAAGAACAACAATAAATTTGATCTCAATTAATTCCATCATTGCTAGCAGTTGAGGTTATTTAATGTGATCATAGAACTGAATCCAGTTAGCTGAAGCTAACCCAAAAATAAAACTTTATGAAAAAGGATCTAAGAGTTTTACATATGGCCACAAAATTCTTGAGAAAAGCACATTTCTTTCAAACATTCAATTATTGAATAATCTGGCTTTAAGAAGAACTAAATTATTCACTTTTTCTTTTTAATTCTAATAAGCTGTTTCTAAACCAGCTTCTTAGCCTAAAGCACCTTTGATCCAAATGGATCACAAACTTAAATAAGATGACATCTGTCCTCAGGCTATTTCTGGATTGGGAAGCACATCTGCTCCAGAGCAGTTTCAAACTGTTCAGAAGAACTTCTTAAGACAAAAAAAAAAAAAAAGACTGTACACAGTGCGAATGAAAGATGCTTGAGGTTGAGGGAAAAAAAAATGGGAAAGTGCTATTCTTAAAACGATGAAAAGATAGCCACATTTAATTCCCATTAAATTCTTAGACTTCCTATGAAAGATTGCACCATGCCGCTCCCACGGTGCCTACGTCTTAGTGGATGGATGTGAGCACACCTGTTCAGGAAAAGTGAGACAAAACTTGAGCCAGCTTCCCCCCACACACAGGTCACCAAACATCTGTCATAAGTTATCAACGACTACTCTCGACCGGGACTCACGCCCGTGACCCGAGGTTGAAAAAGCCATGTAGCACATTCTCTTCCCGTCTGTGGTTTTTCCCTGTGTCACCATTAAAGCTTCTGTTTACATCTCTAGGGATTTGGAAGATCAGATGACCCCATGACATTAATAGTGTATTTACACCCGAGGCTTCTACGTAGGTCACCCCTCGGAGCTGATCTTAGGCTTCAGTGACTTGCTGGGATGTGGCTCCTTCTACCAAAAGGTTTTATTTACCCAGCAGTTGGCCTAATTCCTTCGCTGCAACCTACAGATACTGTCTCTTTGTCCAAGGAGTTTGGTTTGTGGTGTTGTTTTAAGATTTTGGCTTTGAGTAAATGTCAAACAATCCAGATAAATTTTTTGGATTAAAAAAATATCAAAACCAATCTTCTGGACACGGCTGAGGAGCTTCTCCCCTTGGTAAGAATTAATTATTACTGAGTAGTAGTAATTATTAAGTAAAAATTTCAGGAGCTAGCATTGGTCATCAGTGTCTGAGCCCTAGGGGGCCAAATTCCTATAATATCCCACCTCTGCTGGGGGTGTGAGAACTCATCAGTGTGTGGTAGACACCCAGTGACGCTGCTCCACCACAAAGCAGTTGTGTGATTTGTAGCAATCTACATAACTGTCTGGCATCTCTGCATCTTTATCTTTGAAGTCAGAGGACTAGGCTCAGTGATAACTTAGAATCTTCCTGGCTCTAAATGTCTGTAAAACAGCAAGTTGCACAAGTTTCCATATGTAATGATCTGGAAACCCAGCCAGCATTGCTCAATTCAGAGCCTCCCGGGCACCTTGTGACATTGACACATAAAGGCACTCACATTTCTGTGTGGTCATCATTTCTCCAGTGACACTTTTCAAAGCTGCAGTAACTCAGCATGTACTGAGACTTCAGCTTGCAGTTCACGGCAGGGTAACATCCTCAGTGTGCAGGGATGTCGGTGCCGTGATTTCTGCAACCTGGATCTGCAGGTGAAGATGTACAGTGTGACTCCTGGAGAGCAATGCTTGGTGTGCAGGGATGGGGACAGTCTGGAGCTGAGCGGAGGAAGAGAAGAGAAGCAGGAGATGAAATTGCAGAGCTGAGCAGCCAAGTGGGGTGGGGAGTCTGTGCACTACACTGTGCAGCCCCTTACAGATCCTGCTGGGTCTTTAGCTTTTACTCTGAATGGAATGAGGACTCATTGGAGGCATTTGAACAGAAAAGTGATATGATTGGACTTAAGCTTTTTAAACCAGATCAATAACAGCCATACCAAGAATAGAGTCCCAAGGGCAAGAAGGGAAGCCAGCCTGTGGGGTGGAACACGGACTCACACTTCCTGACCTGCTGGCAGGTGCCCTGTGCTGGAGAGTGAGCCGCTTCACCAGCCTCTGTGTTTCCCCATAAAACGAGGTCAGCGATACCTGAAGTTCTTATCGGTTTCAACTTTTGGTGGATCAATACTTGGAGGACTTTTTAGAAATTCCCTCTATGAAGCAGAAGCATTTTCACACGGGGGGGGGGGGGCGGATCCTGAATTTGTACCGCCTTTCTCGTGTTTTTTAAAAGGCAAATTTTGAAACTTGGTACATTAGCAACATAGGATATTTAATGGGTTCCGGTGAAAGGCTGTAAATTACAGGAAAATATCAATTGTGGTAACAAAGAGGGCTCGCTTCAGCCAGTTGTAAATGCTAATTCATGAAAACGGTAACCGCAACCAAAGACGCCGTGAATGATATGCACACATGTGTACTCCCAGGGAAACGTACATTAAGAGGGAAAGGGGTCACATGAGTACTTTTTAAAAGGATAATTATACTTAGATTTAACATATAAAAAAGGTCAAAATCCAGGCATCCCAAAGTTGGAGAAGATTACAATGATAATGAAATATAAAAAGATAGACCTCAAATACAGAGGATATGAAAATGTTATTGTGAAGGAGTTCTAACCTTTTTAATGAAAAATAATGATCCAATGAAGTGCTCATAATTCACTCTCAAAAGTAGCATATTCCCAAATATTCTCAGTGGATTTCTTCTCTGTTGTTGGTATTTGAGCAAATAACCTCATCTAACAAATCAGCCTTTCAGGCTGTTTGTTACTCTGGTAAAGAGTGCTCCCTTTTTCTACCTGCATCTGAATCTGCAGAAGTTAATTTGGTTGTGGAGAGAGTAAATTAGACGTGAAAAATTGAACCGGGGAAAAAGGGTAATTCTTGATCATTTTCCTTGCACATGTAAGGATTTCTGTGCTCTGTT
Organism: Urocitellus parryii; assembly: GCF_045843805.1. NCBI lineage: Eukaryota > Metazoa > Chordata > Mammalia > Rodentia > Sciuridae > Urocitellus > Urocitellus parryii. The sequence goes on from NC_135540.1 coordinate 19,692,944, forward strand.
TCCTTGAGACAAATCCCATGGTGCCAATTAACCTAACTTATTCCAAAACAATTCTCTGTTTGGAAAGAATAATTTTCATTGTGGGTGTTCCTTGAAATTGTATGCCTCATCCCCTGTTATTACTGAGATGTGTGCTGTGCAATTGAAAGTACCAGCCTTGTTTCCACGCACTGTATAGATTAGGGTTGTATCCCACACACAGTGTCAAATAATCTGTTTTAATTTTATCCAATGCACACATATTTTAACTTTTCACAGTTTTTTTTAAATGTGTGAAAGCCATCTCTACCTAATTATTAAACCAGATATTTCATGTTAATATCCCCGCCCCCCCGCAAGAAAAAGCCTAAAAGCAGATTTGTTTTAATCAGGAAATAGCTTTTCTTGCAGATTTTTTTTCAAAAATTCAACTTTCTTGGTGTGGTTCAGCCTCTTCATTTTCCTTTGAAACAACGTGAATGCATTTCTCCCCAGTGTGAGAACAAATGGGTACGGAAAAGATGGAAAACGGTATAACTGACTTAGTAAATGTACTCTTTCTCTCCTTTTATTTATTTATTTATTTATTTATTTTTTATTAGGCAGTTGTTGTCTTTTGGGGTCTCTGGAGTTGTTTTGTTTTTAACCTAATAAATCAATTAACCAACATTCATTTTAAAAGATTTAATTTGGTGAACAGAATATAAGTGCTTTTCATCAGAGCACACATCTTTTTAAGACTGAAACCACCACCCACAAAGAATTTAATTCTGACAGACATTTGTTCTCAGCATAAATACTTTAGGGCCAATAGTTGTTCCCACTTAATCATGCTTCTTAAAAGTGAATTCCAGAAAACTCGAGGCCCCAAATGACCCCTGGTAAGGTGAGTTGTCAGTAAATTACTTTTATGATGTCCCCTAGGGAAGCAGGTCTGCTAGAAGCTTGGTAGGGAGCTGGCCCCTCTTGCCTGAAGGGGATGACCTTTAACTTTGTGTAACCTTTGCATTGCTAATTCTAAATTTCTGCGAGGCAGTTTGTGGCATTTTGGGCTATCATATTAAAAGGGATTTCTGCTCTACCCAGAGGACTGCCCTAACCATACATTTGTTGTCTTACTTGCAGTTGAAGCATGCCAATAAGCATTTTATTTCTACAGTTAAATTTTCAATCCCAAACATTTAATGAATTGAAACAGAAATGGGTTCAAAACAGATCACAGTTAAATTATGACTGCCTTGGGTGACATTTGGAAAACACCATAGAAAGTTGTTAATTCCTCTAATTTTGCTAGTTTGAATTTATTGTGGCACTTGAAAAATTATTAAAACCATTAGAGATGAATGAAGATATCGCGTCAGAATTCTTTTTTTTTCCCCACAAAAATATCTAGTTATTGGAGACAAATTTTGTCAGTTCTTTTGTTGTCCCCATTGTGGGAAAGATTTTATGGTGCTTTGGGGGATAGCAAACATAGGAATTTAGATTCTGGTTTTTGGAATTGGCAAAACAGAAATTTAAATGAAAAATATATTTATTAAGTGAAAATACTGGAATATAATGTTTTGCAGGATATAAAATATAAAGGATCATTAATTTCTCATTAATGGTGAGGGTATGACTTGCATAGATTCAAATGTGTGGGTTCCAGCCTATGAATGTCTAACTTTTCTTCTTTTCCCATTCGTTTTGGCTGACATTGAGCTAGTATTTCAAATTCCTTCATTAAGGAAAGTATTTCACAGCTCAATTTTATTGTCTACAGTATATCACATGATTATAAAATATGTATGTATTAATATAAAATATTGTATTACTAAAGATCGGTTTTCCCCCAAAATTGCACACTTAATTATTTTTGTTGTTGTTTGGGGGTTTTTGTTGTTGTTGTTGTTGTTTTGGTACTGGGGATTAGTCCCAGTGGTGCTTGACCACTGAGCCATATTCCCAGCCCTTTTTATTTTTTATTTTGAGTCAGGGTCTTGATAAGTTGCTTAGGGCTTCGCAAGTTACCTGAAGCTGTTCTCAAACTTGCAATCCTCCTGCCTTGCACACCTAATTTTTAATCAGACAATGTCTGCATATTGGCTACATAGACTAAATGTAGACTGCTTCTATAATCCTTTTTGGTTTATGTTTCAGGTGGTAGGTAGCATGAGCAAAGCCAAGCAGTTTAAACTTTGCATTTTATATCAACCTTTTGGAGAAGATCAACAATAAACAGTTACAGAAAAAAATCAATGTAACTTAAGTAATTTTTCAATGGAAAATAAAAGAGACCAGCAGATTCTTTCCTGTAAACCAAAGGTTCTGGCTAAGAATATGAACAAGATGGAAGAATAAATATAATTTAAATGCCACCAGGAAAACCCCAGTGGTGAAAGAGTAATCAGCAGACTGGGAGCAATCTATAACTGATAGGAAAAAACATTAAACTGGTGATATTAATGTTGTGAGGACACAGTGTACACTGTCATGTGCTTCCAAATTATTAAGCACAACCACCTTACCCAATTGTTGTGATTTGGGAGAGAGAATAGTAGAGTAGAATGTAGATACAGCATTTCCATACACTTGGAAGATTTTACTTGAGAAAATGGGAACCAAAATCACAATCTTGAAGCAAGTTTGGAAATCATGATTAGAATAAGAGAGGTGCTGCATCCAGGCACTTACATTCAGTCTTTCTTAGACTGTTTATTTCAATTCTGCCCAAAGCATTTGTGCATCCACACGTACATTCCTACTGAGATACAGCTAGGTGTTTGTGTTTTTGTTTTGTCCAGTTTCAAATAGAAGGATCTTAATGGTTTTAACCATCATGCCAAGTTCCATGTCTACATTATCATCCCCTGGCAACGCACTATTCAATTACCAGGGCCATGAGACACAGTCCTTACAATTTGGGCTTCTCTGGCACTCAACCATCTCTGGAACTCAACCCAAAACACGGGACCTGGAGTGTAGACAGTAGTTCTCCACAGGAACATCAGAGTGCAATGAGCAGGAAAAGCAACCAGGATACAAGAAACTCAAATCTAAAGAGAGAGAGGAAGTAGAGGAAAAACTGTCAACACCTGGTACATGCTCTTATCGGGGTACAATCTGAGAGATGACAGAGGAAAGAACAGGACACTGTCCACCTGAGGGAGGCTGGGCCTGGGAAATGATTCGGAAAGGGTGCGGGCAGAGAAAAGAAGTCTCTGATGCAGGGAACATCATGAAGGGATCAGGGTCAGGCAGGACATGTCAACCGAAGCAGAGAGCATACCTGTAACACCTCCCATACTCCACTAGGGATTCCCAAGTTCTCTCTGTATAGATAGCGAGGACAGTATGGCCACCCCCGAGCCATGTGTCAGGCCACTGTGTTAAGTTGTTTTCTTAAAGCAAATGTCACCTTAGCTCCTGTGTTGGCCCTGTTGCCTCTTGTATGGCATTTTGAACTACAAATTGGATTGAACATGGTTCCACAGGAAGAATATTCTGGGGAAAATAGAAATTCAGTTCAAATAGGGTTAATCAGGAAACAAATTTTGCTTTCCCCTATGTTGGCTCCCTTTTTACTCCTTGTCTGTCACATCTTGGGGCTTACACCCTACCAGTCACGCTGCTTTTCCCTGAGTGTCCCCACAAGCCTCATGACAAACGCCCTGACTTGGGCACAGCCACCCTGGGCCATGCAGGGGTCCCAGAACATACACGGCCGTGATTGGCTGGCCCTGGGTCACATGTCCTTCTATGGAGCCAAGGTCAGAGTCCAAAGCACTGAGCCACCAGTGGGGAAGGGTAACTTCCTGTTGTTATCAGGAAGAGGGGGTGGACTCTGGGGTAGTCTAAACAGTGGACCCTCACTACTCACTGGGTAGGTGGTTCCACAGGGGGTCAGAGTCCAAGGCTCTTCCTAGGCAATCCTGTCGGCCTTTCTCATGCATCTTGTTCCTGAGATTTCCTCTAATACATATCATAGAGACTTTCAAGGGTTGTAACCTAACTAGAGTTTTCAATAGGCACAGCCTACCTAATCAGGTGAAGTCTTCTTAATGTTCACACAACACTTGTTTCTTATTATCTGTCCTCTTTTTTTTTTAATATTTTATTTTTACTTTAGTTGGACACAATACCTTTATTTTATTTATTTGTTTTTATGTGGGGCTGAGGATTGAACCCAGGGCCCTGCACATACCAGGTGAGCATTTTACCGCTGAGCCACAACCCCAGCCCCCTGTCCTCTTTTTAAAAGACATCTAGTACTCTCATTTGGTGCACCAGTAAAATACATATCAGAGAGCACTGCAGAATCTTCAGAAACAACGAGATCAAAAAAGACTGACTTAACTTTTTAGTTGCAGAAAATGCTTCATCTCCAAAACAGGGGAGTTGAAACCCTGTCTAGAGCACACCTACAAAAGTCATAGTCTTCTCCTTATTTTGAAAGTAAAATTTCTATGTCACTTCCATCCATTAATCAGGTGTATTAGTGAGTCGCTGTAGAGTTTGCAGCCAAACCTGCAAGAGAATAACAGAAATATGTAGAGAACTGCCTCCAATATGCCTCAATAGAGAATGTGAAACATCTGGGGCTGGGGATGTGGCTCAAGCGGTAGCGCGCTCGCCTGGCATGCGTGCGGCCCGGGTTCGATCCTCAGCACCACATACCAACAAAGATGTTGTGTCCGCCGAGAACTAAAAATAAATAAATAAATAAATATAATTCATTTAAAAAAAAAGAGAGAGAATGTGAAACATCTGATAATAAAGTTTTGTACTATCGTAAGATATAATCTTGGACTATTTTGTGCCCTGCAACTTTAAAGCTCACATTTTCTATCTAATGATGTTGAGTTTCATTATGTGCAATTTAGTTAACTTTGGTAAACAACTATGACATGTTTTAATTTGTCTTTAGTTATAATATTATGATTAATGTGCTGTAGACTACTTAAAGTGAAATATGGTCATGATTTCCTTTCATTTTGAAATTTGTAAGATGTTTCTGAATATTCCCATGAGTCTTGGTGTGCCTTTGGTAGATATTTAATGTGCGTGTTACAGTCTGTTCTTCTTTATTCACATAGCGAAAAAAGGAGAAAGTTGGAAAAGTATGAATCCTGACTCTACCCAAGAATGTGTGTTTTTGTTTTATCTTGAACAATTAGAGAGAGGAAAAAAAAAAAAAAAACTTTAAGTTAGTTCATGTGTTTTCTCATTGACAGGCTTTGTCATATTTAAACATGTTTTTTAAATTAATGCCAGCTACATAAAGCAAGCATTCAAAAATCAAAAGCTCATTTCTTAATGAAAAATGAAAGTTTATGTCTTATGTGTTTAAAATAAGAGTATTATTATTTATGTAATGGCAGACTTTCCCTCTAGACCTATACCTATGTACTTACAATACCTTACTAAAAATATCTACTCATATATTATACCATTGTCTATCGAATCCATTCCCCTTAAAAGCAAAGTTTAATTTGCTTCTAGAGAAAGTTGTGTTAACTTGACCTTTCTGCTTTACTTCACCACCTCGACCCCTTGCCATACTTTGATTCTGCCCCTTGATCATATCAAACCATGGGAAAATGTTTTTCTTTAAAACTAGGTTTTCACCTTATGGAAGCTCAAGGTGGAACCCAGCCACACAATTGTTACCAGAAGGTGGTTATAAATCTAGTTTCTGTTTAATCAAAAAGTTGATGAAGTTATAAAATTCAGCTCAGAAGAATGATCCATTTTTCATAGTTCTCTGTTGAGAAACTTACTGAACTTTAGTCCTCCTGTGCTTTATAGATCTGCAAAGATGATACATCTGAGCCCCACGTATTACTACTGTTGAGTTGCCATGAATTGCTCTATTGATGTACTCAAAGATGGATTCATTCATTGAGCCAATTATTCCTGGACATCTCCTCATTGAGCCAGAGGAACTTGGAAAAGTCCAGAAATTCTGTCTTTACATGTTGATGGATTATGATAAACCAACTGTAGATATTGAGGTAGAGATTTATAGTATTGAAAGAAATGAGGTCTTCTGGACTTGTATTTCAGAATTATTTTCTAAGCAGGTTCAAATGTCTCCTCAGCTACTTGTTACTTATAGTGCAGGAGGCTCACTGTTTCCAATATTGACCTACAAAATACTAATATGCATAAAATTCCCATTTATCTCTAGGAATGAGAACTTTTCATTAACTAAATATTTTGATTAACTGATAATTGGTTGAAGATTACCAATTTCATGCAGAATCATGAAAATAGTAATCACTATTTGTAGATGCAAAATATGCAATATTATAGTTTTCAGGTCATCACTATAATGTGTACACACACACACACATATATACACACACATATGCACACTTATATATACTTTTATACTTTTGGAAGTAGAAGTGATTTTGGACTCTTTTAACCTAGCTCTTGTATTCTACAATGAAAGAAACTAGAACCTAGAGAGACGAAATAATTTCCGTAGGGTTGGCTAGCCACATCCCGCCATGGTGACATTGAATTTTTTTGTGAAGTTAATCTTTGTTATTTAACAAACGTGAGGTTTTGCTGATGGTTTTCCCAGAATGTCCGTGGTCCTTAGTGAGGGTGAACAGTGGGTTAGAAGTATGGGGGATATACAGAAGGCACTCAAGAGATGTCATTTACTGGTAACTGATAGAAGAGTAGGAAGCCGCAGGATGGAGGGCTTCCTCACACGTTCTGAGATCTAGACTGCAGACCAGCAGATTCATTCCAGGATGGCAATACCTGTTGGTTGTTCAGGTATTCTCAGCCAAAGGAAATGCAACATTTTTCCCTGGGGGAAAAAAAATGGTGAAGGTCTATGTGCCATCACATTTTGCCAACCCATTCATTCTGAACTAGATCTTTCTTTTAAAATATCCCCAAATATCAAAGTGAAAAAAAAAAAAAGAATTTACAGGGGGCCAGAATACACTGGAAATGCTATCTCCCATTCAAGTTTTCATTGACTCTAACTAAAACTGTTCTAAAAAATAGTCCATTAAAGGCAGGTAGGGCAAAGAGGCAACTGCATTCCCTTCTCAATAATATTTTAATTAAGTGGAATTTTCTTAACAGAAAATTTGGGGAAGAGAGGCATGCTATTGATGATCAGTTATTCTGAAGCAAACACGATCTCTGTGTGAAACAAAATACAGATGAGATGATGTTTTAAAGGAATCACATTAAGACATTAAGAAAAAGTTTAAATTTCTTTTGCAAAGGGAAGTGTGTATTAGCCAAATTTTAACATCATTGGCCAAATTTTTATTAGCTTCATCTTTAAAATGCAGAAGTTTCTCAAAGCTGACTCTTATCCTACATGGTTTTTGGTTTAGCGAGAATAAATTTCAATTCTCTTCTCAAATACAGATTTTGATGGGGAGGGAGCTGTGGAATCTTTGGGTTTAGATAGTTGAAAAAAAAAAGGAGAGAGAGAGAAAGGTAAAACCTGGGAGGCTTTGGGCACTGAAAACATTTCTGGTTTTATAATTTGACTCACATTGAGGTGGTAATTTCTAGAATCAAGTTCCATTGTCAGATCATAGGATTTTATATTCTTGTTCAGTAATTTTTAAACTTTATTAAGATGCAGTCTAATATTTCTCTTCTTCTTTTCAAAATAAAGGAACTTGAATCAAATTGAATAGACATAAAAATATTTTCTTAACTTCTGTCCTCACTTGGGATAAATGACCAGAGCTAAGAGATTTACTTCAGTCTTCATTTTTATATACGAAACAAAGAATAATTTGAGCCCTGGTTTGAAAAATTAGAGCTAAATACAGGCATTTTCCTTTTGTTTTGGAACCATTAATGAATTAACAAAAGATCATTGTGGTTACAATGGTTGGTTCTTGGAAATTAAAGATTCTTGTCAAATTATTGAACTTAAGACTTGTAATAAATTATACCAACTACTTCCACTTAAGAGGATATTATATATCTCACAGGCCAAAGTAAAGAATAATTAACATACTATGTGGCAGTGACTTAGATTAGGGATTGACAAACTATGGATTGAATCTGGCACATTGCTTGTTTCTGTAAATAAAGTTTTATTGTAACACAGACACACCATTTGTTTATGTATTGTCTATGGCAACTCTTCTGCTTCAACAGCAAAATCAAGTAGTTTCCATAGAGATTACATGGCACACAAAACCGTAAATATATACTCTCTGGCCCTTTAAGAAAAAGTTTTGCCTTCCCTGGATTTGGATGATTAAAAAAAATGATTCTAAGTACACTCCTTTCTAAAAAGTCATTCTGCCTTAAATCTTTGAAGACACTAGAATATCATCTCCATGAGGATATTTCAACAAAATTAGGGATATCCTGAAAAAAGTTAGTATATTTCTTTAAATACACATTTTAGTCCTATCTGAAGGAATTCTAATTTTTTTTTGTTTTGGTTTATATTTCCTAGGACTTTGACATTTTTAAGACATTATTACAACAGATTGGTTTTTTTTAAGAGTTCCATGTATGAGACTAATGAAAAGAAATTGAAACAGTGCTCAACTCTAGATGACTTGAGTAGGATTTCCACCAGTCATGAACACTCCTGGGTGTTATCTACATACCTCGAACCCCAGCCCCATTATTTTGGCCCCCTGGGTATACTGCTATTTTCTGATGTTAAGAATGCAACACTATCTGTATAGAACTGCAGCCTTCTGTGGGATCCAAGATGGCTGACAAGCTGTTCTTTATGTGGTACATCATTTACTACAGCACTAACCACCCCACCCCAACATTTTCTCTCCAAGAGAGCCATGAGCTCCTGGAGGAGAGGGACCACACTAATATCATTTTCCTGCATGCCAGCCTTTGGCACCATTTGATATACAAAATGGAAATTGTTATCTAAAAGTATGTTTTTGGAATCTTCCTTCTCTGCCCAAGCTCAATAGTCACAGTTTAATATATATAGACTATTTGTTAATAGCACTTTTGAAAGCATTACATATTTATAGATTGTCTAATATGTATTAAAGTAAGTGTTCTGTTTAATCTGTCATCAAAGATGACATTTTTGAGAGTGTTGGGAGTCTCTGAGTAGTTTAACTACAAGATAGACCAGAATCATGTCCGGGAAAATTAGGACAGATGGTCACATAATTTTTATAGATTTAAAAATTGCAGTATTTCCCTAACTATACCACATTTGATCACTAAAGAACTCCTTGTCATAAGATAGACCTTGAAGGTGACCTTGAAGGTGATAATGAAGTGACCAAAACCCAAAATGGTTTAAAAGTGGAAGAATTTCACATCATCTTGTGCCTGGTGGGAACAACACAATGACCAAGCCTTTTCATTCACTTTCCTACTTCTACAGTACCTTCTGCTCCTCTCCATCATCAAGAAAAGCAGATGGCTGTCACTATAGACAATTGTCAATTTAAAAGGGGCGGGGGGCGGAGATGGCAGAAAGAACTGATTTAGGGCTGTGTCAGGATTAGGAAGTGATATCTCGCACAGACCATCTTGTTCATTTTTCTCCCGTTTTAATCACCGTTTTAAAAGCATCATGGGGCATGCATGGATCTTGCAATGAGCTTTACTTATACAGTAAAACTTGAGCACATTTTAAATTATGCAGTTCACTCTATTAAGCCAGGACTTTCCAGTCCACCCAAAGTTTCCAGTAAAGTTCTGTTTGACCTTTGTATAAAGACCACCTTTACTAGGTGACTTATTTTTGCTGCCCTCTTGGGTGGTCGAATGAGGCAGATTTCCCTGTTGAACGACATACAACCTTCTTTTTTGCCAACTGAACATTACACTGGGATGTGGCTTGGAGGAGCAGTTTCTCAATACTATAAACAACTGCTTTCTTGGAACGGCTTGTTGCTGAAGCATAGAGGTTACTCTTGGATTCGCCTTGAGTAGCATATGAATTGGTTAAGGAAGTAAGTGTGGCCGATCCACCAAATTACAGCGGCCGTAATATAACTAAGTTCAGTATCCTCCCTGGAGGCTTTAAGAAGTATTATTATGACACCAAACTTAAAGAAGAGGAATTTTTAACAGCCAGAAAATTCGCGAGAAGCCGTATTTGAGGAAATATTTCAAAAGTTAAAGAAGAAATCAGCAGAAAGATATAAAGGTTGTTCAAGTATAAAACCTGGTTCAAATACAGTAGCTTGTTATATGTGATCTTGAGTACTATTGAGTCATTCTCTCTCATAAAAGTAGGGCATCTTGGGGTTAAAGATGCTATTGGAAATAAGATGAGGGAGAAAGGAGGGTTAAAGATACACTGGAAATATTGACAATAAAGTATAAGTTAAAATTGTCTTTATTAAAAATTATTGGGCAGACATTCATCCTCCACTTATTCAATTAAATTGTACTTTTAAAAAATTTCTGGTAACAACTTAGACTATTAAGTCATAATTCAATAAAGACGATTAAAGGTTTACTAAAGACATAGCCAACTCTGTGTGGAACTAGGGGAAACCCAGCTCAGCGTAAGACCACAGCATTCTTAGCAGACAGCAGTGCAATTGCCAGAGCTTTCTGATAGGACCTCAACCTTGGCTTAACAGGCACAGGAACAAAAACGTCTTGAGAACATATATGAAAGCAAAAGGATCTAAAAGAAAGATATTTAACCCATATTTTGTTCTAATCATTGCCACTCAAGGTATTGTACTTTTTTTTTCAATTAGTTATATATGACAGAAAAAAGCATTTTGATTCACTGACAAGATACTGTACTTTTTATCATGGGCAAAGATAAATCTATGACAGATTGGCCTAAAATAACTTACCAAGTCTCCAGTTCAAGGGTGATTTATTTTTTGTTAGTATGCCACAGGTTTGTCACTGGGATTGCTATGGTCAGCGAGTCTGCTGCTCCTTGGTTATAATTTCATAATGTAGCAGGTAATCCTGCTGATGTTTATCTGCTAGGCATCAGCCGTTCATGCAGTAACTCCCAGGATATCCTAACAACATTCTCTTTGTGTGCACTGTCCAGAAACTGCATTGCAATCAACACTGCTTTTATATAAAGAAAGTACACTGGGGTAGAGGAGAAGGACATCCATTCGATGTCAAGTAAGAACCCACAGATGGATCTGGCCCAACACATCAAGAGCTGAATGTAGCACTTGGCAAGTTCGTCTTTTATACAGCCATTCCTGCACATCCCTTGGGTTTAAAATACACATTAATATATGAAGCTTCGTGCCTCCTTGCTCAAGTTGCAGGACCCTCATGGGGGTGACATCAATCTCTTACAAATAGGAAGCAAGAAAGCTTATTAGATGTGCTTATAGTTCGTGGAGGCTGATGTGGGAAAGGGAACCCAACAGCTTACAATTCTTTGGTTCTGTAAGGAGCTTCCCTGGATGAAGTGGGGGCTTCTGTGTCTTCACTCCTCGTACAATCAATTGCATCACACACTCCCACACCCCTGCCCCCTTCACCAAAGTTATTTGGTCTAGTGTAGAAGTTAAAAGTGTCTGTGACTTTTGGACAACTTTTTGCTATTGGCTAAATTTGATAGCTTACACTCTTTGACTTGATAGGGATGATGAATCACCTTTGTGAAGCCCTACAACATTTCAGGGTCTTCAGGAGGTATGCTTCATTTAATCTTTGTAATGATCCTGTAATCTAAATATGATTAACCCTGTTTTATAAATAAGGAAATTTTTGTTTGGTAAAGTTAAGTAATCTTCCCAGTGATATATATTAACCAGCAGAACCAGGATTAAAATTGGGCCATGAAGCTCCCCTGGTGCAAGCATCTTGATGGATGGATGTGAGCATTCATTTCTGTCTGACTACAAAACTCAGGCATGACTTATTCGCAAACTATCCAAAATCCAGTCTATGAACACATTTGAAGAAATTTTGCTCCAGAATCAGCTCTGATGTCCAGTTCTTCTGTGAACATTACATAATAAACTACTGCAAAGTTAGACATAGACCATGGTCCTGCTTCGGGCAGCCTCTGTTCCCAAGCGTGGATCAACTTTGGAACAAGCTATTGCTGAAGCTGAAAAAGAAGCTATGCACCGTGTGGCCTTGAGCTGCAATGTGAATTGCAAAGGAAGTTAGTATGGCTTGCTAGAAGGGCCCCAGCTTGGTGCTGGGTGACAGGGTGACCTTCTGTAGAATTAATTGGATATTCATTTTTTTTTTGAAGTTCCAGGCAGCCAACAGGTGAAATGCATAATTGATGCAAGTCTTGGGGAAAACCTTCACCTGTGCTGAGATAAGGTTTTTCCCATCCTGGATGAATGGGATTTTTTCTGTTTCTGCCAAAGTAAACTAAGGATCTGTGTACTAGAACTTATGCCAAAAGGCTGCATTTTCTAATGCAAATCTGAAGAAACCTGAAGCTCTTTTCTTCCTTTTTCTTGTTGATTTCATACTCCAAATGACATGTGTCATGAGGAGCTTGTTAAATGTCACAGAAACTGTGTAAATTGGTAGACATTAGTGAATTCTACTAGATGAAACAGTCACAGGATAGGGAAAATGAGGAAATGTTTCATCTAATGCAAGAATGGGAGGGTCGAGGATTCATTGTCATACACACAGAACTCATAAGTTCTTCTGTGTCTCAGATTCTGCCTAAATTACAATTGCTTGTAAATTGGATCTCCATGAAGATCATAGGCATTTTATGTGTATCAAGTGAGAGTACCAGCAACCATAACTATAAGTCTCATTGGAATGCTCATTTCTTCAACAAGTTTGGTGCATTATAAATGTCATCTAGGGCCCATAGAATGTCTGTAGGTAGATATCATTTGGAACTTGCTTTAAACACTGTACCCATTTCAGTAACAGATAAATACCTTCCCAAGAATGTGGGCTGCAATAAAATTTCTTTTAAAAATCTTTTCATAAATTGCTGGATTAGACCATACAATTGTCTCCATCCATTGGGGATTAAAATACACCTGCACAAAGGTGATTTACAAAGATAATTTTACTTCAGAGAGCTTTTATTAACATATTTTATTTTGCACAGAAGGTGTTCTTTATAACAAACAGGAAACTTCACTAAGATAATCCAAAGTTTGAGCAGTGGAAAGGCACATAGATGATGTCGTACATTATAAATATTTTTTGTACTGGCTAGTTTATTTCTAAGGAAATTATGGGAATGACATCATAATGATGACTGACTTTTATTAGTGTTTTTGCTCTGAAGCTCTAGACAAGTAGTTATAAAGAAAACAAATTGTCTAGTTTATCCCTTAATACTTTACTTGATGTTTTCTAGTGACACTAATCATGGGAAGTAATTCCAGGATTACTATTCTACATTAGGACTCTTTTGCACATTTATTAATAATAATAATAATAATAATAATGATGGGTGGCAAGTGCAAATTTTCTTAAAACTCAGAATAGAAATAATTACCTTTAATTTTTGTTCAAATTACTGCTTGGATTCATCTATAACTTGAAAAAAAAATTCTAGACTAATATTTTGTAGATCACTGCTGGATACTATTAGAGCAAAGCATTTCATAACTTACATATTTTAGCGATGTGCTTGTTCTACTAATACCAAGGGAAAGCCATTAACATTCTATTTTTACTGCAGCCCTCCTCTAATACTTTTTCTAGATAAATGCTTTTAATAATTTATTTGATAAAATGATGCTTTAAAAGAGAAGAGCATAAAGATGTACATAATGCATAAAATAGATCAATCTTATAGCCTTTCAATCATACATGCAATTAATATTTGAATGTTGAGAGGTGTAAGTCTGTGTTCAAAGAATAAGGCAATTTGGTTTCCACTGGAGATTCCTTCTTTAGGGAAGACTGGCAGGTATAGTCAACTCAAAAAGTATAGTAGTGCTTCATGGAAAGTGCTAGAAGGAAAAGTGAAAGGCATGCTGATCTCTGGAGGCAGGGAGGACTTGGAGGACAACTGGAATGGGATCTTTAAAGATCCATAAGTTCTTCCAAAGAAATTAAGGGGGAACAGTCCTTCAAGCAGAGGGGATAACCAAACACAAAGGAGTCCCAGTGTGAAAGCTGAGGAGCATCAAAGGTGACTGTAGCTGGAAAGGCAAGGGCTTGAGCGGGAGGGGCAGAAGTCAAGGCTGAAGAGAGAGACTAACAGCACAAGGAGAAGACTTAGGTTTACCGAAAAGTTATTGGGGCTTATTTTATAGGTGAAGAGGGTCAAAGTTTTGTTCTTTTTTTTTTTTTAAGGAGGTAAATGAAAATGATTGCTTTTCTTTTCTCCCCCCCCTCCTTTTTTTTTTAAACAAATCTATGTAAAGGATGGAACAATGTCTTATGAGGCATGGTTCAATAGAAACAAGAATTAAAAGAACAAAGAAGAAAAACCTCTCACCCTTTACCCCATCTGTGATTTTTTTTTAAAAAAAAATCTCCATTCAGATTTATATCAAGAAATCACTTGATTCAAAGAAAACCTGGCTTTATCTGTGTTTTAACCAGTTCTACAGCAACAGAAGTCAAAGTCGCTCTGGTGTTAATGGGGCAGTTCTCACTCAGGTGACTTTTCTGCTTCTACACTTTTCATCAGTGATGGGTAGTAGTATTCAAAATAATGTTTCCCTGTATATTTGCAGGTCCCCCAGATATTCTTGCAAGTGTCTGTAATAGTCTACCTTTTATCAGAACAAAGGAGAGATTGTCCATTTTCCGATAGAAAAGAATGACTTCCTTTATTATTTTTACAGTGATAAATCGTGGGTTTCCAGCTGGCTTTGTAACATTCACATCAACATAGTCTTGCACTTTAAAGTGTAAGAAAAATCCTTAAATTGTTTTCTATCAATCATATTAATTTTGATAGGTGATTTCTCATTTCTTGAGTCCCTGATTCTTGCTATCCAGGCTTATGGAAGCAACAGAAAAGTCTCTATACTTTGTATCTGCAAGTATTTAAGAATTATTGGAACAAGGCAGCTTGTTTATATTGTGTCTATAATTAGGCTGATGAACTGTTGCTTTTGGAATTTTGTTTGTTTAACCATTTGATGATTCTTGAACTACCTATTTAGTTTTTGCTTAATGTATTTGTCTATTTTTTTTTACAAAGTATATAAATACAGCTATATTTAGGTTCACTTATATCATTAAGCAAGTCTATGCAAACTTAGATTTCATGTATAAAAAAGAGAGATGCCTTTTTAAATTAGTTCAAATCATTCCAGCCATCCAGTAAAATAAGCACTTTACTGCAAATGCCATATATGAGAAGACTAAGTTCTCTTAGCAATGTCCCTTCTAACACCCTCATCCTAAATCACTTGATCATCCAGGTCATCAAATAAGGGGAAATGCATTTTATCCAGTTATAGTTTTCCATTAGAAGCCATTAAAATGGGGGGGGGGGCGGGAACAGTTTTCCTGGGAGGAATAATGGAATTATCATTATTATGATCATTATCCATGAGGAGGAGAAGAGCTGATTGGTAAGCAGTAACTAGGGAACAACACAGTGCTGGTGACTTTAAATTTTACTTTCTGTATTTCTCACACTTAAAGAGCTCCTTGTGAAGTAGAAGTTATAAGCCTCTACAACAGAAAACAAACAAACAAACAACCCCTGAAGGTCAGGAGTGTTCAATTATTTCCCCAAAGTCAAACAGCCTATAAGTCATAAAGCAAAGATTCAAACCCAATAGTCACGTGACAGAACCCATATTCTCTCCACTGTATTTACATGTGTCCTCTGATACCTAAAGTTTTCCACAATCAGAGAGCAAGGTGGGAAAGTGTAGATATTTTTGTGTCTTCCCTTACATTCCTCTTTTTCCAAAGAATCACACCCAGTATTCGGGAATCGCATCCTTCGGAGACACTGATCTTTCTCTCCCTAAGACTCTGTCTTCCCTTCCTAGCTCCTTCTCATCCTTGAAGTCTCAACTTGAATGTACATCTTCAGGGAAGCCTTCCCTAACCCTCCTGAATTAAATTATGTACCCCCAATTGTCTTTCCAATAACACCTATTCTTTTCTTGTATAGTCCTGTCCAAAGTTAAATTATGCATTTTTTGTAGCTGTACTTCTTTAAAGTTTTTTTTTTTCCTCAAGTAGAACATATAGCCCAGGCCCTGGCATCTGGTAATGATAGCTGACTCATATTGAGCACCAACAGCGTATCAGGGCCGATCCACTGTCTTCCCATGACCTGCCTCACAACAACTTATGAAGTAGGAAAGTGATAAAAATGAGGCACTGAGGCATTAAGCAATGTCCCAAAGTTAGAAGCTAGCAAGTAGGGAAGCCAGGTGGCAAAATTGAGTGGGCTCAACCCCCAAGTCCATGCTCTTCAATACTGTGCTATGAACAAGTAGGAATTTGATGCACAACGACACAGAAGCAACTATATTTGCCCCCCCCAGGGATTGAGTGAAGGGCTGGGACCTGAGAGCAAGCACCATACAGTGAGCAAGGATGAATGTTAATACCATCGTAGATGTTGAGGAGAGTGGGTGCTGGCAGTTAGGAAGTGGAATGGCTGTAAATACTTCACTTGCCCTGTGATTTCGAATAGGAACTTGTCTCTGCATGGTGACTCTGAGAATGAGAATGGGAAGCATTAATTTTGCCCAAATCACTACAAGTCATTATGAATATGCTAGAAAACACTGTCCTGTTTTTCACTGTTTGACTCTTCCCTCAGCTAACGAAGAACATGGTCTTATGCAAATTGAATATCAGAAGTTCCTCAAAGTTCGGCCTTTTAGGCTAAAATCTTATCGTCCCTAAATAGTTAAAGTAAAATCTCTATCATATCAAGAGTTACAGGGAACAGAGCCTCTTTCCATTAAAAACTGTCCGACTGGCAAAATATCCATGGAAAAGGTGAACAGCTGGACGCTGTCCTTAAAATACAACCTTGTGTGCCTAGGGAAGATAATGTGTATTCCTCAAAGGTTTTCTTTTTGAAACATTAAAAAATCCAAGTTCTCCTTTTAGTCCTCTGTGAGTCCTGGTCTGATTTTATAATCATTTTACTATATCTAACCTGGACTTTATCCAGATCTTTCCGCTACCTGTAATATGTTGGTCCCACACTTATTCCATTTTAATGGAACAGCATCGTACTTTTCTTGATGATAGAAAACAGGAAAGTGCAAAACTGTATATTTTAAATAATTATATAATGTATTATGAAAGATACATTTATTCAAAAATATATAATCTCTTTTATTCAGAATTAGTCTAAATATATAAACTATCAAAAATCAACCAGAGTTGCTTAATTCATATAACGGAGGTATATGATTATGTTAGTTTTCTAAATATTGATTTTGTAATTAATGATTTTTGGAATAAGAATGATTTATTAATGTAAAAATGAATGATGATTTCTTAGTCTTTTAGTGTTGCTGGGTTGCTAGAATTCTGTGTTTGATCATTTTGTAAAATATTGCTTAATGAAAATATCAAAGATTTGAAGAATTTGATTTTGCTACTTTGGTAAATTGCAAGTTTAATTGACATATAAATCATGTTAATACAAACTTGACTCAGAAATAATTTTAAAAGTACCATAATTTTTAAGTGACCTTGAAGTTCCAGCAATCTATTGCATAACTTTTCAAAAGAAGTCACATGAAGGAAACCTCATATTTCCTTAAATTTATTAGTGCTCCTTGGTGGTCTAAACTGCTGCTTTTTTTTTCAAGGTTCCTTTTCAAAGCAATAATCTTACTTAATTGCTTAATGTTTGCTCTCATATAAGTCAATTTGAGTTCTTATTTAGAGTAACAATAGGAAATATATAATAGCCAAGAGTAGTGAAGCATGACTAGGAAACTCAAGTATACAGTGTTATATTTCTGTATAATGATGTGAAGATAATGCTTTTAGCTGCATGACCACCATATTAGCCACACATCATAAAAAAAAAAAACTTTACAAAAGCATGAGGTCAAATTCATTAAAAACAATTTTGTACCCTTTGCTATATTTAAGTATTCATCATTAATATTGTAATTTTTTCCTTTATTGAAAGGGCCCTGAATTGCCCATTTTCAAATCACCCCATTTCAAAAGTGGTTTTCCAAACTACAAAGATGCAAATCGCACACACACAAAAAAAAAAATTACAAAGGAAGCATACTTTATATTCCCGAGTTTAATATTTAAAACAAAATAGTCAGATCTTAGGCTTCAGAAATTTTAATTTCAGGGTGGTCAATGAGCTGGAGTGTGGTCCAGTGGTAGAGCTCTTGTCTAGCATGTGCAAAGCTCTGGGTTCAATCCCCAACACACACACACACACACACACCACACACACAAATTAAAAAGTTAAGATGGTAAATGAAATCAGTAAAGCCCATTCTATTTCATTAGTTTTCAATAGGAAAATCTAATATTCCAAATAATCCCATAAAATTAACTGTGTAGTCTTTGTGTATAAAAGCATTATTAATAAAGTATGAACAATTCTTTTTGTCTTTATTATAAACCAAGTCGTTCTAAGAAAGACATTTCCAAGTTGCAAGATAATAGAAAGACATGTAGTTCTTACCCATGAAATAAAATAAATCATAATGGGGTCTGAAGAAATAAACGTATTTTCTAAATTGCATTTCTTGTCTCAAAGTAATTATTCACTTTCCTAAAATGGTTTACCCCCCATATTTTTCAAAAACATATTTTTTAACTACTTATACTTGATGAATTGTCCTAAGAAGAATCCTTAAGAGACGGAAGAAAAATTGAATTGCTCTCATCACATCAAATAATGTTTCCTTAATTCTCTAACATCATCTAATCTTTGGGGGTATGTACTATTTTTAATAGATGTGCATACTTTCCTAGACTCCATGAAGAGTTTTTTACTCATCTTTGGTGTATAATTAAATATCTGAATTTGAATCTAAATTCAGTATCATCTTTTATTTTCATAAATGCATTAAATTAGTTAACATTACTTTAAAGTGATTTTATTTTCCATTATCAAAAATGCAATTTTTTCTATCATAAATATTGGAAGAGCATTTTATGTAGAATTTGGTTGAGGGAAATAATATGGTTTACCATAAGTATTATTAATGTGGAGTGAATTTATTTCTCCCATCATTTGTTTACTAAATAAATTGCTTTATGCTTAACTTTAGAGTATAATGACAGTGTTTGTTTTTTAACTGATGCTCTAAAAAAAAAAAGCTACATTGCTACAATGATCAAGTATGTGTGTTTCAACATTAGAATAAGTTATGTTACTTTAAGCCTTGCAAATCATTAATAAACTACTGGTAATACACACCACCTAAATCTGCTGAGAGGACACACAGAGATCTTTATCAAAAGTATGTGGTGAGTGTCCTGCTAAATATAAGTAGAAATATGCCTTTCCATGCCTGCAATTTTCTGAAGTCCAAAAGTTCTTTGGATGGCAGGGAGCAAAAAAAAATACTTCCTCTACATAGTGTGAAAGCATTTCTTGTCAGATTTAAATGCAGAGCTTCACATTCTTTACTTCCAAACCACATTCCCTTCTCAGCATCTTACTATTTTATGAGGCAGTTGAATGTGAAGATGGTCCTTTCCTCTCTGAGCACCACTGTAGCTCAATCTTCCATTGAAGTAGCACTTTAGAGCTCATAAAGTGATTTTACGTTCATTATCTTCCTTGACTATTTGAGCAATGCTAGGGAATGGAGCCAAGATACTTCCCAAAGAGTTTTCCTTTGCATCTGCCCCCTGTTAAATAACCAAGCATGTTCCATGAGAGGATCTTTGTGTGTTTGGCCTGATTTGGCCTGAGTTAGTGGGGTGAAGGTGAAAAGAGAGTGCACTATTTATCTGCATGTTATATCTAAAAATCCAATAAGAAATACCTTTTCTTTTATGTTTGGAATGACTTGTTTCATTATTTTAAACCCTTGCCAAAAAAAAAAAATTGTGAAACCTGGGAAGAATTAAGTTTTGATACAGGAGCATCAAGGATACAGCACAGTGATAAGAGAGAGAGAGATGGGGTCTGAAAGAGTCGCAGTCTTCTACCAAGGGTTCATGGGCTTGGAGACCCCACTGTGCACGGCTCTCTAGAGCTCTGCCATCAATGCCATCGACTTGCCAGATTCAGATGGGCATTTGAGAGTACTTACACAAATCAGGACTTATTTTTCTCTCAGTCCACTGACCAGTTAAGTTAAAATAACTGAGTCATTTTCGTTGCAATAACATAACAACTATCAGTTAAAGTGTTAAGATAAAAGCTTCACTTTTTTTTTCCCCCTATAGAACTTCAGAAACTTGAGCCTGTTTGAAAATTTCCTCAGTTCATTACCATGAGTGTTGGCCAGGGAATACTGCCCATCCTTCATGTGTTTATTTCTTCACTTAGGAAATATATCAGGGAGCGGTGTAACATAATGGTTTAGGGTGTTCGTCCTCCAATCACAGTCAGTCCCCTTCTTGTGCATTTTGTAAAGTTCCTTAGTCCCTTTGTGCCTCCATTCATTCCCTTATCCAGAAAATAAGGTTAATAATAAAATAGTATTCAACTCTAGAGTTGTTATAAAGTTTAAACTAACATTTTCAAAATTCTGAGTATAGTCTCTGACACATAGTGAGGGTTCAATGCACGCCACTATTTTGACAAGTCTCCCACAGTAAGTAAGGTACTATATTTAGACAGTTTTTAGAACTTTACTATCTAGTAGAGAATTTCTCTAATTCCTAATTAACTTATCTGACATTTTGTTGTATCAACTGTTAACAATATAATTACCCAATATTTCACTCTTTTACAGTTTGGCTTAGAAATGAAAAATAAGAAAAATAATAATTATTATAATAAATATAATTATAAGTAATGTAATTTATAATTATAACAACATAATTATAAATAGCAAATTATATTATAAATATAATAATTATTATTTTTCTTATTATTCATTTCTAAGCCAAACTGTAAAAGAGTGGAATATTGGGTAACTACATTATCAATATTATTGTTATTAGCAGTACTAGTATTTTGGTGCTGGCATTGGAAACCAGGGCCTTGTACATGCTAAGCACAGGCTCTACCGCTGAGCTACACATATCCAGGCCAGAAATGCATGCCTTTTAAAACTTAAGGTGGACCAAGTATTAAATAGGTTGTGTGAGAAGAGTTTGGGGAAGTTACACAACTTTGAAATTATCATTTTTGTCGATTTTCTACTCTCATGCATATTCTTGTAGTTTTTGATTAATTTATTTTTATTTAGCTTAAAGGGCACAAAATAAAAATCTTTGCTTTCCCTAAACATCACCAACATTCTGCAAATTTTTCTTCTTCAAACAAAAATGCTTAATGCCAAGACTTTGTTTTTAAGAAGAGTTCATGCTTTTTGTAGGCTTATAATTTTATTACTCTATTATTTTCAAACAGATATTTCACACAGTTTGATTTTACTGACGCATTTCATCCTTTAGAGAAGATGTTTTGGTAAACTGGACTTCAGAATACCACATAATACCACAGACATTATTAACATGTGACATGGTTGAACCAAATCGTCCCTGGTGTTCAAAACATCCCTCTGACATTGTGTTGGATTCTTGGGCACAAATATTAAAGGTTCTACTGCAGCTGACTGTTACCTGGGCAATTAAAAATTCCAAATCTAACATACCATAATGTATTAAATTTCCTAATAGGTGAAAGGCTTAGGGGGTAATGTAAACATAATAACTTTAATTTTGTTTGACAAGTACAAATTTTGTATGACATAAATCATATGTATAAGTACAGATGATACTGTGTCAATAATCATTTTAAGTATATAAGTGGGTATTATATATATATATATATATATATATATATATATATATTCTCCCATAGGCTAGAGATTTGAAAAGAACTTTAGTATATTCAATAAGAAAGAGCTGAGAAGCTGGAATTTTCTCTTTTTCTTATTTATATATAACAGTAGAATGCATTACAACTCTTATTACATATATAGAGCTCAATTTTTAATATCTCTGGTTGTATACATAGTATATTCACACGAATTTGTGTCTTCATACCTGTACTTTGGATAATAATGATTATCACATTCAACCATCATTAATTACCCCATGTCTACTCCCTTCCCCTCCTACCCCTCTGCCCTATCTAGAATTAATCTGTTCCTCCCATCCTCCCCCTCGCTATCCCACTATAAATCAGCCTCCTTATATCAAAGAAAACATTTGGCGTTTGATTTTTTGGGGTTGGCTAACTTCACTTAGCATTATCTTCTCTAACTCCATCCATATACCTACAAATGCCATGATTTTATTCTCTTTTATTGCTGAGTAATATTCCATTGTGTAGATATGCTACATTTTTTTATCCATTCTTCTATTGAAAGGTATCTAGGTTGCTTCCACAGTTTAGCTATTGTGAATTGTGCTGCTATAAACATTGATGTGGCTGTGTCCCTGTAGTATGCTGTTTTTAAGTCCTTTGGATATAGACCGAGGAGAGGGATTGCTGGGTCAAATGGTGGTTTCATTCCCAATTTTCTAAGAAATCTCCATACTGCTTTCCATATTGGCTGCACCAATTTGCAGTCCCACCGAAGCTGGAATTTTCTAGAAAATAATCCCTTCTAATATGTTCACTCTGAATAGGCCATAACTTAAGGATCATGTGACTGATTATTTTCTATTTGTCTGAAAAGATCCGGGAAGAGAATTGTTGAGGAAAGGTATTGCCTTTCAGTAGCTGGTCTCCATGTGGAATAGCTTTTAGTCTCCATTTGTACTTTCTTGTCTATCTTTGTGTTTGGTACCTCCAGAAGAAATGATATATACAATCCTGGACACAGAGGAGACATGGACCATTGCTGTTTTATACTAGAAATCATGTACCCCATGTGACACTTGTGAAAGTTCAGAATCACTGGTGTCTTCTAGCAGCTCTATGACTTCATTTGAAGCGAGACACATTATCTTTGTCAGGCAAGTGGGTTGGGGGTGATCTTGTGTCCCACTAGCATTTGATAACTCTACATACTTTCTTGGAGACCTGGAAGAATGGATAAATATGATTAAGTGGAAGAAGCAAGTGGAGTCTCACCAGTGGTTCAGTTGCGGTAAGTTAAAGTCTTGCCCAAAAGAAAAAGTAAATCTGGAAAAGTGGATGGAGTTTTAAAGGAAAAATAGCTAGAAGTGATAAGTCTCCAATATGTTGTGACTGGTTTCATCCTCAGAGAATAGTGAAGGTAATAAGAAAATCCAAGAAAGTAAATAACAAAAATGACACAAGATATGTAGTGTTTCCCAAAATCAAATTTAGAAAAGTAATTTTTTGCTAGAGTATGATTTGTATGAGTGGAAGACGACTTAACAAATTATTCCAAGTGTCCTTTGACTTTATCTTCTTTGGTACCAGTAGACTTCATTGTGTTCTTCTCCCTGGAAAGGAGGATGGGTCAGGAAACCTTGCAGGTTCTTTCTGGGGTGTTTTCTAACAGCAAATGAAAATTGGCTTTTTGTTCGGTTCCTTGTTTTGTTTTGTTCTCTGCCACACCACTGGGTGTTCAGCGGTCCAGTTCCCATCTCACACTGTCTGGACCTAGCCCAGACCACCCAGATTAAGGGTTCAGTCCCTCAAGACGATCCCTATTTTGAAGGCCAGCCACAAATGGCATGCTCAGGTTACCCATAATCCTGCCCAAATGACTATAAATTTGGTGTTCCTTGACCCCCACTTGGGGCTCCATAATTCACTAGAATGACTCATGGAGCACAGGAGAGCACTTTATTTACCCTCATTGGTTTATTACAGCTCAGAACAGCCAAATGGAAGAAATGCATAGAGCAGGATGCCAAGGTGAGGGGGGTTTGCATGGATTTCCTGTGCCTTCTCTGGGTCCACCAATTTCTCTCAACCCCTTTGTTTAGGAGTGTTTTGGAGGGCTCATTAGGTAGATGTGATTGATTAGATGACTGGCCATTGGTGTTTGAACCCAACCTCCATCTCCTCCCCCAAGGTGAGAGAGTTTCAATTTTCCAATCACATGGAGCATTCCTCTGGCTACCAGCCCCCACCATGAATCTGTCTAGAAGCCCACCCAATAGTTACCTCATTAGCATAAATTCAGGTGTCTTAAAAGGGGCTCCTTAAGAATAAAAGAAGATAGTCCTATCACTCAGTATTCCTGTCTAGGGGTGCTAGGTTTGTTGCCTCCATTCAGCAAAGAATTGAAGACCAGGACACAGAGAGCAAGCAAGAAGCAGGAAAGGGCCCCAGAGCTGAGAAGCTGGCCGGAGAGTTTGGGCTTGTTCTTTTTACCATCTCTGGAAGTTCTTCTTTCTATCTCCTCCACTGTCCACATGATCCTCACTATTATGGGTTGGTGCCCCCTTTCTGTCCATGCATCTGTTTTAGTTTTTCTATTGGATCCTCCACTTAGGAGCACGAGTATAGAAGTGTCTCTCCAATTGGGTCTCCCCGACTTGTGTCCCCGAGCAGGAAGTTGACCTCATCAGAAGACCCTCTCTGTGCTCCTTTGAGCTGGCCCTTCCCCTGAGCTCCCCACTCACCATCTTGCCTCAGCTGCCTAGGCCCTTCTGTATCTCCCTCATCAGGAAATCCTAAGAGTTTGAGGGGCTTTGTGCCAGGGCTGAGACCAAACATATTTTATATCATTCTGTAGAACCAAATTATGTATTCTTTCTCATACGTTAAAGCAGGGTCCTTGAGAGATTGACTCTTCGAAGGTCAAGTTTGGCTTTTTGAACTATAGAAAATCAATCCTTTGCAACCTTTTCCAGGAATTAGAAGAAAACAGTGCCCTACAGTGTGTTCAGAAAATGAGCAAAAGAGAAGTCGTAGTATGAGCTTAGAATGGAGAGATTGTCGATCACTAGGTACAAGTGGTTTTCTCACATGTGATTACCTTCCCTGTGTCTTGCATGCTCTTGCAGTGAACAGGTGAGTTTGCCCTTGAGTATAAGCGTCACGTGCCCACTTCTTACCAAGTGACCTCTTCCTCCTCCTGAAGTCTAGAGGGTGCTCTCAGTGCATTCTGAAGAGCAGTGGATACTCTCTCCATCCCTGCAAGATAAAGAGCCTGTGGTGGCAGAGCTCTTAGGTTTCTCTAGCTCCCGATAGACTTGCAGATGATGTTCATCAGGTAAAAGAACAAGCCAAAACTCTCCCACCAGGTGCTTACAGGCAGCCGTGGCCCAAAAGACTTAGGTTATAAATGCTTAGGGTCCTTTATCAACAACAGATTAAAATCTCCATGTGGTATGCAGAATAATGTCCCTCCCGAAAGATGTCCTTGTTCTAATCCCTAAAACCAGCAAGTATATTCCCTTAGATGGTAAAGGGGAATTAAGTTTGCAGTGGAATTAAGAATGGTAAACAGCACATGGGTAAATTATCTGGGTGGGCTCAATGTAGTCATATTTCTAAAATTTTTTAATTGATTTTTTTAGTTAGACATGACAGTAAACTATATTTTGACATATCATACACACATGGAGTATAACTTCCCATTCCTGTGGTTGTCCATGATGGGAAGTTTCATTGCTCATGTATTCATTTATGAACAAAGTCCCATTTATCCTACCATCTTTCCCATTCCCATTTCCCATTTCTTCTGTGAAGTGTCTGTTCACCTCTTTTGCCCATTTATCAATTGGGTTGTTTGTTTTCTTGGTGTTAAGTTTTTTGAGTTCTTCATATATCCTGGAGATTAATGCTGTATCTGAGATGCAGGTGGCAAAGGTTTTCTCCCATTTTGTAGGCTCTCTCTTCCTGTTCTCAGTTGTCTCCTTTGCTGTCACTGTAATCACAATTCTTGAAAGAGAGGCAGAGCAGGTCAGGGTGATCTGATACGAGAAAGACTTAACGTACCATTGCTGGCTTTGAAGATGGAGGGAAGAGACTGACCATGGAAAGAGGTAGCTTCTATAAACTGGAAACAGAAAGAAAGTGGGTCATCCCCTGAATCCTCTAGAAAGGAACTCAGCTTCTACTAGCATTTATGTTAGCCGGTTAGACCCGTTGTGAACTTATCTAACCTATGGACCAACATAACTGTGTTGTTTCAAGCCACAAACTTTGTGGTACTCTTTTGCAACCAGAGAAATGAAAAGTTGTGCTGCAATCACGTATGATGAATCAAAATGCATTGTGCTGCTATATATACCTAATTAAAATAAATTAATACTTAATAAAAAAGAAAAAGAAAAAAAAAGTTCCAAGTTCAGAGAAAGCAAAAGGCTTGCACCAGGAGGCACCCATGTTGGTGTCCAAGTTGGCTTTTCCCTTTCTGATGTGGACCAGTGAAACCTAGGCAAGTGAATGACATGACGGTTAAGAATGTTAAAACCCGCCTCACGGAAAAGGTTTATACTTTAGAGATACTTTGTTCTTATGCTAATTCCTAGAAATTTCTTCACTATTAAGGGAACAACATTTTTACTAAAGATCACTCTGCCTATGCATGTGCTTAGGCCCTGCATAGAAAGTAAATGAGAAGATGGTCTTACTATTTGTAGAAACCCTGCGGAATCTTCACATAATTTAACTTCCATGTAACCAACCATTTCCTTTTTTTTTTTTTAACTAAGTTTTAGGGTAGAGAAAATGAAGTACTAATACAAATTAATTTTGGTAAAAAACTCCCCAGAGTATATATTTCCTTTAATATTTGTTTTTTGTTCAGGCACATTGTTAATAGTATAGCACAGTTTAATCTCTAAAAAAAAAAAATCAGCATCATACAGCATCATAAAGATTTATGGTGGAAACAAAACACCTGAATACTATGTTTTGTTATCTACTTCCATGTATAAGCTTGAGGGCAGAGATTTATTCTAATTGGTTGTCTTATCCCTAGTGCCACGCACGCCTGACCCTTAGTAGGTGTGCCATAAATATATGTTGAATAAATGTTAAACAACAAAAGTTTTGACAAGGTGGTAATAAGTAACTTGTTGATCATAGCACGCATTATTTCCTTTTTATTGCTTTCTCAGTACTGTTGGGCCATTTAGCAGACTATGAGGGGCCTTGGCCAAGGAGGCTTAAGTTATACATGCTTAGGATCCTCTTTTAAAGACAGGTTGAAATAACCACATGGTAGGCAGAGTAATGTCCCTACCCAGATGAGATTCTTGTCCTAACTCCTAAAACCTGCAAATATCTTACCCTAGAAGGCAAAGGGAATGAAGGCTGCAGTGAAATTAAGGCAGAACTTGAAACCAGTCAGTCATTTGCCAAGGTCACTAAGGGAAACTATGTGAAAATGAGTAAGGCTGCTTGCAGCTTCAGTGAGGTGCCACCCAGTCCTGAATGCCACCAAGTCAGCTTTCCCTGAAAAAGAATAAGGCATCTGTAAGAAAAACCAGAAATCAGAAGGAATGAACTTTAACTGTATTGAAAGTATGAAGGGAATGTTTTATTTTTAAAAAATAATAATATCATTAATGCAAGACTAATGCCCCACAGTTTTTCTCAAAAAAAGAATAAAAATAATGTTCTCTGTTATAATCCTTTTATGGTTGCCTCTCTTTTTCAAATAGATATTTCATATTATTCAAAGAGAAGTAACATTCTTAGTTGATTAGTTAGAACTTTGATCTGCTCACCGGATCCAAACTGCAGGCACAGATCTGGTGTATTTACACTGAAGTCATCAATGATTCAGACCTCAAGTACTCTTTGTTTGGGGTAGTTATCGCTTTGCTGTGGACCCCATAAAGTTGCTCCCAGGAGTCAGTTGTCAACTAGAACAATAGACTGTGAGCTACTTACTAAGAGTGCCTCAGAAGGGTTTATGATTTACTCTGAAACATGCGTCAATCTCAAGGTTCCAAAGTGCATCAGGACAGGATTTCCAAATCATTTCACAATCCAATTTTGAGCAGTTATTTGGGTTTGGTGTGGGCTGTCCAGAGTTGATGGAGTATTTGGAGAACTGAGCAACGGGGAGGGTCACAGTGCTGTGTGATACTTGGGTCAGGCTCCAGTCATGAGTTTAAAGTACCATTTACAAATTATTTGTTGTCTGATTGACTTCCAGTGAAGTTCTAGCAGTGTTGTCTTTACATTCCTATAAATAACACATGCACTCAAAATGTTTTGTGTTGAGAAGGAAGTCCAATGTGAATTTTTGGAAAAATCACTACTTTTCACATGGGTAAAGATCACCATTTTGGACATTCGTTAACAGTACTGAGAAATATAATGTTAGAAATCAATGGTTGGTTTTTTGTTTGTTTGTTTGTTTGTTTTGAAAGGTCTGGCTCCCAGACCATATATCTTCCATTTACCATTCTTTTAATAATGAGTTTTTCTCCTTTTTTAGCCAGATTGACTCAAATAATCATTAGAGGCTCACTGTCCCCAGTTACTCCCCAGAATCTGTTCATTAATTTGACACTTCTGGATGGATTGCATGATTTTGATTCCATAAATTCTGAGCCCTAAAGCCACCCCTCGTGAGGGGAAAGGATGGGAAGGAGTCAGGAGTTTGAATCGTTCTTACTGATTAGCCTCTAAAGCTGTTTTTAGATTTTGAAACAGCAAAGAGAAGGGAGCCTTTGCGCTTGGGGCTCAGACCAACAAAACAAAGCAGTGAACACAATTAGCTGTGAGAGAGGGAACTAAGATAATAGGAAGGAGGAACAGGAGCCCGGAGATCCTGTCTACTGGCCAGTCCTGGCTCTAGGGGCCAGGTTCAGGCTCTCAGGCTGGGACGATATCCTGTGAGATGCCTGAGTTGGAGTAACCTTGGAGCGCCTGGGGCCTGAAATGTCTGGAGTGTCACTAATGATATGGGCTCTAATTGACCTTGGTCAAAAGAAACCCTCAATGTCTAATCAACATGTTTCTCCATATAGACCTTGAAAAATGATCCAGAACGCAAAGATAGGTTTGCATTTAAGAGTTAAGCCATGATTTGTCAATAATATGCTTTTTTTCTTTTTTAAAAAATTTTATTGATTAATTCTAATTTGTTATGTATGACAGCAGAATGTATTTCAATTCATAGTACACATATAGAGCACAATTTCTCATGTCTCTGGTGGTACACAATAGAGTCACACCATTTGTGTTTTCATACATGGACTTAGGGTAATGTATCCATCTCACTCCACGGTCTTTCCTACCCCCATGTCCCCTCCCTTTTCCTCCCTCCCCTTTGCCCTATCTAAAGATCCTCTATTGTTTCCATGCTCCCCCTGCATCCTCATGATGGATCAGCATCCTCATATCAGAGAAAACATTTGGCATTAGGTTTTTTGGGATTGGCTGACTTCACTTAGCATGATACTTTCCAAATCCATCCATTTACCTGCAAATACCATGATTTTATGTTTATTTTTTTTAATGCTGAGTAATATTCCACATTTTTATCTATTCATCTGTTGAAGGGCACCTAGGTTGATTCCATAGTTTAGCTATTGTGAATTGTGCTGCTATAAACATTGATGTGGCTGTGTCACTATAGTATGCTGTTTTTAAGAAATAGACAACGCAACTCTGAAGGCTAATTCAAGTGAAAGGTGAGCCTATCAATACTTTAATCTCCTGGCACAGCAGAAAAATACCCAACCTTCCTAATCTCTAAACATTTTGGAGCCCTGTTATACAATTTTAAAAGGTGGCTTTTGAGATACTTTCCGGGATATGTGCATAATATGTTACTTTTCATCCATATGGTCATGAAAGTGAGTTTTTCTTTGAAATGACTTAAGTGTAGTCAAGTTTCTGAACCAATCAGATTACTCATTTACACTTGGAAGGAGACTAAACCTATGAGATCATATATGATAATCAATCCAATATTAATCCTATCAGCTGAAAATTTCAGAATTATTGATAGTTTTCAACTTGTGTCTTTGATTTATTTTTCTGTCATTCACTTGTCTCGTTCTGTTTCCCTGCTTGACACTTTTATAATGTCGGTGGTGGCCCCAAATTCATTCAAGTGATCGGCGTCTTTCTAAAGTGAACAATTGTCTACCGTCCCTTGTAGGTGCGTTTAAAATCTCATTTCCGTCTGTTCTCCTTCAGTGCGTTGGTTATACATTCCTAATTCCTGAAAAGCAACAAGCACCATTTTAAACCATGTCACTATCCAGTTTAAATTGTCTGTCTGATGATTTGATTAAAGCTACAAAGAACTCCTTGAAACTAAAGCTTCTTAGAATGAACACAAATGTTAGTGAGGCAAGCTTGCCGCACTTACCCTGCACTCAGGGATTTCAAGAGAAATATATTCAGGAGAGGAATCAATCACAAACTAAATCCCACCCCTGGGCCTCCTTATACAATCCGTCAAGAAGCTTTAGGTATGGATGGGCTTCTGTATGATTGAGTCATAGCTATGCATCCCAGCTTCCAAAGTCTCCTAAGAAAGTCAGGAGATATGTATTAACAAAGATATAAAAAGAAAAACCAGCCACATCAACATTAAAACCACCATCACAAGATAATCCAAAACACAGGGGCTCATTCATAAATCATCAGTGTCATCCTAGAAACTAAAATTACACATGATACTGAGATGTCAAAACATTTAACTTTGATGACCCTTGAATAATAATTTGGTAGTTCTTGGGTATTTCCAACCACTTTACTATTTATACCCCCTCCAAGTCTGGATGCTCAGCTTGAGATGGTACCTCAGTTTTCTGCCATAGGGAAGGTTGTAATGTTTAATGGAATAAATAAGGTGATGTGTTATGGGCATCGGAGCGCTCAGTTTCTGTGATGTGTTTTTCACCGTTGTGGGTAACTCATCAGACTGCAGAGAAAAACATTCACCGGTTTACCAGAAAACAACAGTTAAGTCTCTGATCTAGATAATTTTAGATGCTTTGATTTCACTGTAGAAATTCCTAGACTCCTTGTGGAATAAAGCAAATGCTTTTGACCGTATTGAATTTCATCAAGCTAAATTAGCAGAAAATAAAGATAAAATGCCTTTCTATTTAAGAACATGATAATGTTTTAATTGTCATCGCATTTGGCCTGCCTAATGTATACAGTCCTTGACATTCATATAATAACAAAAGAAAGTTGTTTGGAATTTTTCTTTTATTTCCTAGTGTCCGCTTTCCTTTCTACTATTTCTCCCATCCCTGCCCCAGCCCTGGCCTTTAGCTCTCCTCCCACTTCCTCATCCTTCTTTAAAGAAAGCCTTGTGCGGCCTGTAAAAGGACCTCATTTCTATATAGATAGGCCAAGGCTGCGGCTGCCTGTTACCTAGCTATGATGCATAGACCACCATCCTTGTGACAACTGATATAGATGCCTCGGGGTGAAACAGGGGTTTACATATTACACAAGCAATTTAACTGTTTTCTAAACATATTGCCAAGACAGTGGGAGTTGGCAGCCCACACTGTGTTTTAGGTTTGGGAGACTTGGATTAGAAGTGACTGTTGATTAGGAACCTTTTATTTGTCTTCTACGAATGAACAAGCAACCTAGTAACCCAGGAAAGAATTCTTCACAGCGCTTAAACTTGTCGTCCTAGCTCCCTGAGATTACATACACAAATCATGGGACAAAAGTGGTATAAGACTCTTGTGCGTAGATAACCACCCAAGACAATGGTCTTGTGCTAACCCTTGGAGAGTTCCACGCAGTGAAATGTTTTATAATCCTTTTTTGTGCAGTAAGGCAAGGAAGAAAAGAAAAGCGGTTGGGCAAAGATTATCCAGGAGAAAGAAAGAGACTCTTTTGGGAGTTCCAGTTGAA
Source organism: Urocitellus parryii (assembly GCF_045843805.1). Taxonomy (NCBI): domain Eukaryota; kingdom Metazoa; phylum Chordata; class Mammalia; order Rodentia; family Sciuridae; genus Urocitellus; species Urocitellus parryii. Next base: position 19,724,628 of record NC_135540.1, read on the forward strand.
ACATTATAAAGGACATAATTAACTTCACAATTCTTTGTGTTTTTCATTTGACTGCAGGGAGGAGATGAAAGAGGACTGCTAAGCCTTGCATTCCATCCTAATTACAAGAAAAATGGAAAGCTGTATGTGTCTTATACCACCAACCAAGAACGGTGGGCTATCGGGCCTCATGACCACATTCTTAGAGTCGTGGAATACACAGTGTCCAGGTATGGCTGAAATCCATCGGAGCACACTGATTCTGTAATCTTGTTTTCTCTTCATCCTTTCATAAGCTTTTTGTTTAGAAATTGCCAATAATTAGCCAAAAGGTGGCAGTAATCAAAGCAAAAATCTCCATCTTGCTTAAAATCCCATGTGTGTCTATATTTAAGAGAAATTGAGAAAAATGATAGCTCTGTCATTTTTCTTGGTTATCTTTCAGCTTCACCCCAGCTTCTAAAACTTAGAAATCAATGACATTCTCAGTGATTTTTTTTTTATTAGCTCCATTCAAGCGTATGTTTCCTTATGTGTGAGATGTTGGTATTTCTGTCTGTGTACGCTTGACATTTTAGTAGAAGATTCGCCTTTCATCTTAAACAATCTCCTCATTTCCTCTCCTCACAATGTAGGAAGAATCCCCATCAGGTTGATTTGAGAACAGCCAGAGTGTTTCTGGAAGTCGCAGAGCTGCACCGAAAGCACCTGGGAGGACAATTGCTCTTTGGTCCTGACGGCTTTCTGTATATCATCCTCGGAGACGGGATGATCACGCTGGACGACATGGAAGAAATGGATGGGCTAAGGTAAAAGTCACAGGGAACAGGTGCTCATTGGTGTTAAGATGTTCGAACTGGCCGAAGGAAGGGTCTGAGTGAGTTAGGAATCCTTAAATAAAATATAAAAAAGGGCTGGAGGGGCTGGGGTGGTGGCTCAGCAGTAGAGCGCTCACCTAGCACGTGCTAGGCCCTGGGTTCCATCCTCAGCACCACCTATGAATAACTAAATAAAGGTATTGTGTCCAACTACAACTAAAAATTTAAAAATTAAATAAAATTTTTTTAAAAAGGGCTCAGTGGTTAAGCACCCCTGGGTTCAATTCCCAGTACCATTAAAAAAAGAAAGAAAGAAAGAAAGAAAGAAAGAAAGAAAGAAAGAAAGAAAGAAAGAAAGAAAAGAAAGAACCATCTTTGAATCACATCACTTGCCTAGGTAAATGACTTGAGTTGTCAGTGTCAGCATTTGTAAACTGAAGAGGAATTCAATATCATGCTGATATAATATTGACATAATGTTACGTACTTCTGAGCTGTGGGACTGCGCCTATAATACCCAGCACTGAGAAGTGAGCGGTTCCTCTCTCTGGTGTCAGCAGCCCTGCATGCCCACATAGTCCTTGGTCACCTTCTAGCTATGTCTTAGAGGGGTGCCTTATCTGAACCCACTTAGCAGTGCCTTCTCTGCCCCTCCTTTCATTTTCCACCATATGGAACTTGGAACCTTAATAATGTTGTCTTGAATAAGCAGATGGTTCTTTTATTCATAGAGCAATGTCACCACGTTTAGTTTAGGCAAACGGAAAGCACTTATGCCCTCCTCCAATTTCTCAGTGATTTCACAGGCTCGGTACTACGGCTGGACGTGGACACAGATGTGTGCAGTGTGCCTTATTCCATACCAAGGAGCAACCCGCACTTCAACAGCACCAACCAGCCCCCAGAAGTGTTTGCCCACGGGCTCCACGATCCAGGCAGGTGAGAATGCAAACCTGTCTTCGCTGCTGCTTTAAAGCAGGGCTGGAATTTGGCAACTGGGAAAAGACAGAGGGTGTCAGATCACAGACTGCCCAGGGTGGTGCCCCATGTTGTGACAGAAATCTTACTAGGTCTCATTATCGGAGCAAGTCTTCAGCCCTCTTTGTTCTATTAATGTGTGAAGCAGATTGAGAAAGCAGATTAGACAAGGGAAAGGGCAAATTCATAGAGAAAATCTGTCTCATATTTGGGGGGGATTTTTATTTGCTAAACATTATTGAACTAGTAGATTTCAATCTGGATAATTTTAAGCGATCATTAACCTTTGGATTTGCTTCCTTAAATCCACTTAAATTTTCTTTTCTTTTTTTTTTTTTTATTGGTTGTTCAAAACATTACAAAGCTCAAATTTTTATTTTCTTTATTGTCTTCATCTGTTTGGTGCTGCTATAACAGAATACCACCGATTGGGTGATTTATAAAGAGTAGAGGTTATTTTGCTCATTATTCTGGAGGCTGGGAAGTCCAAGGGTGTGGTCCTGGCATCTGCTCAGCATCTGCTGTGTCATCCCATGGTGGAGGAGAGAGGGCCAGAGAGGGAGCAAGAAGGGAGGTAGAGGACAGAGACAGAGGTGGCCAACTCATCCTTTTATCAGAGCTCACTCCTGGTATAACTAACTCACTCCCACAATAACATCATTCATCCACTCACCTCGTACAGACCTTCCTGGGAGAGGTGGTGCAGGCCAGTAATATCAGCAGCTCGGGAAGCTAAGACGGGGATCACGAGTTCAAAGCCAGCCTCAGCAAAAACAAGGTGCTAAGCAACTCAGTGAGATCCTGTCTCTAAATAAAATACAAAATAGGGCTGGGGATGTGACTCAGTGGTTGAGTGCCCCTTGAGTTCAATCCCCGGTTCACCCACCTTCAAAAAAGGCCTCACCGCTCAACACGGTTGGTTGCACTGAAGATTAAGAGTCCAGCACATGAACATGGTAGGACACAGTCAAACCACAGCTCTAACCTCTTAATTTGGGGGTGATAACAACTACATTGTAAGGATGCTGTTGTGATTCAATAAAAATCTATAGGTAAAGCACAAAGTACCACTCTTGATAGTTCTTCCCTTAACATAGGATGAGCAGAGTTAATTTGCAAGGAGTTGAACTAAATGTTAACTTTTTTCTTATGTGAAAAAAAAAATACAAATACTAAAGGAACTCATTGGCTGCTTGCTGTACTAACACACCAAAAAGAAACAAAAACTAAGAAGTGCATAGAGTGAGAAATTTTAGGTACCCTGAAAAATATTCCTCACTATAACACAGAATCCCACGATGAAAGCCCCACCCACCCAGTCTGCAGTCTATTATTCTTACTAAGGGGTATCTGGCCACATTCGTTCATTTATTAGCTGAGTTATTATTTCTGTTTAATGTTTATTGAGTGTTCACTATGTGCAAGGTGAATATTTCTCAAAATTTTTTTATTTTCATAATCCCTCTTGCCCTTCATCTCCCCTCCATCAAAGCCCAGGCCCACACTTCATTTCCTTTTTGGCATCTCAGCAGATCTTAAAATCTGTTCGACAGGGAATACTTAAGGTGGGTTCAGGATGTGGGGGAAACTGTCACATTCCATTCCGATGGCTCAGAACTCACAGATACCACCACCAAGCAGCACTTTGAAGTCCAGCAGCCTGAGTCACCACAAGCCCACTGGAGCCTTCTTGCCATCTTCCTGGGGGTCCCGAATCTCGGTGTGAAAACACAGATGAGGTGCCTCCCAGAACATAAGTGTGGCAAGATGCCTGCGCTGTGGAGTCCCACCTCCTCTGGCGGCAGAGGGCCGCAGAAGGAAATGTCAGTGTTTATATTCCACCTCCCTCCAAGAGAATGTTAAGCTGAAAAAGGTTTCATAAAGCTGAAAAGAAACTCAAATTATGGGCTAAAAGCAAACCTCGCTGTTATTAAGCAGCTGACTGCAGGGTGCTAACCTAGGTATCCCATAGACAGTATGTCCTTTATGTCTCTCAGCAGTAATCAGAGGCAGCCAGCATCTGCACCCCCAAAACCCTCTATTTTAATAGACTTATCCTTTAGAGCACTTGTGAGTTCACAGCAAAATTGAGCAAAAGGTAGTGATATTTCCTGTGCACCCCATCTGCTCTTAAATATAGCCTCTGCCATTATCACACCCCGCTGGAGTGAGACATGGGTTCCAGTGAAGGGCTGATATTGGCACAACAAAATCACCCAGCACCCATGGAGTGCATTAGGGAGCACTGTTGGTGGTGTACTATTTGGGTTTGGACAAATGGATAATGACACGTAGCCACCACCGTAGTAGCATCCTATGGAGCAGTTGCACTGTCTGGCCCCTTTTATGTAAGAAACTGAATGTAAAGGGTCCCCCAGTTCTCAGTGGACCTCGAGGCAGCCGGAGCCAGAGCTCACAGCCCCCAGCCATTCCACCTCTGGGAGAACTGGCCTTCTCTTCCAGAGTTGCTGTTTCTTGTTGGAAACAAGTCAGACCTCTTTTTGCATCGTTTCTCCATCTTCAAAAGAACCGTAATACAGGAAAATTTTCTCATGCCATGTGGGTTTAGTTCCACCTTAAGTCACAGCATGTCTGTGCCATGATCCCTGCCAGGCATTGTCTTGGGTGAATCACTGAATTAAAAGGGGACAATAAAAGGACTGTTGCCTCAGAATAACCAACCCATCTTTGGCAGGTCAGGCGAACAGTTTCCTTATCATGAATGGGATCATTTGGAGCCAAAAAAGTTGTTGTTTTGTTTTGTTTAAAAATAATTGCTACATAACTCTCATGTCTCTAAGGCCCAGACTCTATGCTCATTTTTTTTTTTTTTTTTTTAGTTTTTAAAATTCATTTAATAGCCCCAGTGGTTTGGTTTTGTTTGTAAGTAATTAATGTATTTTGTTGGCTCAACACAGTGATTCTCAATGGAATGATTTTGCCTCCAGGGGACCTTGGCAATGTCTGGAAACATTTTTTTTTTTTTTTGGTTTTAACAACTGGGTAGGAAAGGGATGGGGGTAAACTGACATTACTGGCATTTAGTGGGTCAAGCCAGGGATCCTGCCAAACATCTTCTGACTGGCAAGACAGCCCCACCCCCCACCTCTAAAATAAAGATTACCTGGCCCAAATTTTTGAGCAACCTAAAAAGCAATACAAGCCTGTTTTTCACATTTTGGAGAACTGATTATTCAAACTTCATTCTTCCTCCAGACTCTTTATGCTTACTCCTTCACTGACTTAAACATTCAACAAATACTGAGCCCCTCTTCCATCCTCAGCTTTGAACTAGGTCACAGGAACATAGGGATAAGGAAGCTGCAAGTGATGTCTGCCCCTGCTAGAGCCGAAGTCCATGGCTGGAGTCACAGAGGTTTCTGGACCCCAGATGAGGTGCAGAGACCATGAAGACAGAGTAGACATAAAAGTCCTTCGTGCTTGTGGGACCAACTTTATTTCACTCTGGCATTGGAATCTAGTTTTCCTCTGTTGGAGCAGAGCCATGCTGAGCTTTAGAATGTAGCATCAGAACTAACACTACCCCAAACTAACCCTCTAACGAAGATGGTATCACGTGGTGCAGATGTGGTTGATAGCACTGACTTTTATTCATAGTTCTTTGCCAATGTCTTGTACATAAGATGGCCCGTAAGAACAGACCAACAAGTGTTTGAAGACAGGGGACACAATCCTAAAGAAGGGAGATACCGAGAGAAATTAAGAAATAGACTCCAGAGGTAATTAAGCTTCAGCAGAGTAAACAAAACACACCAGGATGTTTCCGTTTTGGTTTCTAGAAAATCCAAACTAAATTGCTCATAGGATCCTGTCCAGCCCACAGAGGGTTCCTTCCTATGTCGGGAGTCTCCAGTCTGAGCTTGGAAGATGCCCTGGTAGGAATTAATGGGTATCCACCTCTTCCGTTATGCAGATGCGCTGTGGATCGACATCCCATGGATATAAACATCAATTTAACAATACTTTGTTCAGACTCCAATGGAAAAAACAGATCGTCAGCCAGAATCCTACAGATAATAAAGGGGAAAGATTATGGTAAGTTGAACATAATTTGATGATTTTTGTCTTCCTTCCAGTTTGGTTTTAGTATATTAATTGAAGAGAAAAGGATTTCTGCAAAATGAGATTTTGAGCAGGCCTGAAAACACTGATCTAAACAGTGGTGAGGAGGTCAATCACTCATGTTTTAAAGGTCTGGGGACTCTCACAAGCCCTAAGGGTTCTATTTAGCTGATGGCCATTCCCACGGATTGAATAGTTCCCCTGTAGGTCCAAATAATGTAATGGTTTCAAAACTTAGTGGCTTCTACTTTGCTCATCTGCAAATCAACATGAATAACTTCAACTTATTTAATATAATAAGGGAGAACTTGTCCTAACATCTTATACACAAGGGAAAAAAAGTCTTAAAGGTAAGAAATTTCTCAATATTCAACGTGCTAGTTTCAGCAATTAGGAAAATTATAAGTGCTTCAAATAAGAATGTAATTTTTTAAAAGGTGTTTATTTTAGAGAAAACAAAGTAATCGACTTGTAAAAACAAGTCATGGGAATGGGGTGTTTAAACATTATTTTTAATAACATGACTACTGGGATATTTAGAGAGAACATATAAAAATATAAAATTGGGTAATTGTGAAGTCCAAAATACTTAGTATTTTTCAATATTTTAGTATAGATTCCTTTTGAAGGTGGCTGTATATTATCAGTATAGTTCAGAAAACATAGTAGATTAAGATTATTTAAATGGTTTCTTCTTCTATTTACTCATTCAATACTGATATTTATTTAGCACCTGGAATGAAACACCTGTGTTAGTCCATGTGGTATTCAGTTCTTGTACTTTATTTTTTTGGGGGGGGGGGCATGTTTGTGTATATGTGAGCATCTTATAAAAGCCAAACCAAAGAATAATGTGGCTTGGGGGGGAAAAATCTAGTGAGCACTTGATCAATGGAATTTGGCCTATATCATAGATTAAATTCTACAATTACATTAATTGAGGTTGAGCTAAAACTAATTACAGCATCAACAGCTTTACATTTTTGTATTTTAAAACATGTCCACAGGGCTGACTGCATGCCAGATCTGTAGTCACACTTTATAAACCTTATTCATCTCACTGGTAGAACAATTCTGTGTGACCGGCACGGTCATTGGCCACATCTCTCTCGGATGAGTAAACTGAGGCATAGGTTAATTATCCTTCCACCCAGAATGGGAAAGGGTGGGTTTGAACCCAAGCAATCTGACTGTAGAATTCACAGTCAATTACACTGCCTCTCAGGATGATAAGTATTTAAAACTAGCCTTTTCTAATTGTCATAACATCATATTCATTATAATGGTATGAGCCAAGCAGAGGGCTTTGAAATTACTTTCCACAAAAGCTTTGGCATAACAGACTGCCTTTTCATGGTGGCTTATTTGATATTAAAGACGTAAAAAGCAATTTTCAGGTTAATTTGCAACTGGCTTTGGAACTTTTCTGTTGCAATTACCAGACATATACTCAAGTAAGTAATAGTAAGCACGGCAAAACTGAGATACATGACTATACAAACGTAATTCCAAAGAAATTATTGGAGTGGATTTTGTTAACCACACGACTCTATAAACGAAATTCTTAAAATATTTTAAGTGAAGATGTTGACTAAGTGACAGTGCTTTTAAATATATAATAAATGTGGTTTCAAATATCTTTTATGTACTATGCTTTTATTTTCAATTAAGTGTGAACTTTTAAAGATTTTATATAATTTGACAGAGGTCTGGTTTGATTTACTAAATATAAGTGGAAGTATTCTTCCAAAACATTGACTATCTTAAAAATTAAGTTTTTTAAAAAAGTACATTGATTTTAAAGTAAATAACCACAATTTCCAAAATACCCAAATACTAATTATATTGAAAACTTGATATATCCTGGTGTTTATGACAATAACCAGAATTTGTATTCTTATTTCATTAAAATTTACCCAGAGATCTTTTAAATCTTGATGTTATTTAAAATAAGACTAATTATCTTCACTAAATATCTAAAGCAAGGATTCATCTCTTGCAGCATGTAACTTATTTCAGAGTCAGTCAAGTTCCTGAAATAATCATTGCTTGGCCTGCATATTTTCTTTCTCTTGATGGAAATATGTTTCTTTTGATCTAATGCTGTATTTCTTTCCAGAAAGTGAACCATCGCTTTTAGAATTCAAGCCGTTCAGTAATGGTCCTTTGGTTGGTGGATTCGTTTACCGAGGCTGCCAGTCTGAAAGACTGTATGGAAGCTATGTTTTTGGAGATCGTAATGGGTATGTTTCCTGGTACCACAATTTGATATACCAAATGACATATTCATCGTCATTTGGTACATCAAATTGAATACTTTGTATTCAAATAATTGTCTGCTTTAGGGAGTCAGACCTGGGACACACATGAATATTACAGAAATGCTTTTCAACAGCCTTGATTAAATTCATAAAATGTTTAAGGGCCCATGAAGTCTTCAGATGGACTTTTCTTAGTATTTAGGCTTTTCCCTTCATCCTCAACATAAATTTACCAAGTATATAATTTGAAAACTGTTGTTTTGCATGAGTTGTGGATTTTTTTTGTGTGTGTGATGCTGGGGATTAGAACCCAGGGCCTTGTGCATGCAAGGCAAGCACTCTACCAATTGAGCTATATCCCCAGCCTGAAAATACTTTTTAAATTATCTTAGAAGGCTAAATTTTTCTTTCTAAATTTTTAAGACTTTGAGCAATAGAACATAATTCGTCTCTGTGGGTAGGAATATTATAAAATCAAATTTTAGCATCAATTTTTTGAAGTCATATTTGGATAATGGTAAGAAACTGATGAAATCCACGTGAAGAATCTTGTTCCCCAAGTCTCTAACATGCCGGCACATGGCAGAGCTGAAGTGCTTGGGTGCTATAAGGAACCCGAAAAGTACACTGACCCCGCACTCTTCCTCCTGTCCCTCTCTCTGATCAATAGCACAACATGGAGTCTAGTCCTGGAGAGGAAGTATCATTCTCTGGATGAAGGGGAGGGCTTTTCTCATATTCAGGTACTTTTAGCGTCCCCTCCAAAGTATTATCTTTAAGTACTTTCTCAGCGGATGGGAGTTTCACAGTACTCACACAGATAATGGGCTGTATATTCTTCCCTTGAGAAGCCAGGTCTATGACACAACAGTTACTTCACTGCAAATTTTAATCGAAACATTTTATTGTCATCTTTCATCAAAAGCATGTTTTCATGGTAGGTGTCTGGTATGTTTTTGCTTTAGAAATTTCTTAACTCTCCAGCAAAGTCCAGTGACCAAGCAATGGCAAGAGAAACCACTCTGTCTTGGCACCAGTGGGTCCTGTGGAGGCTACTTTTCCGGTCACATCTTGGGATTTGGAGAAGATGAATTAGGTACTGTATGAATTCCTTCAACTAAGTTCCATTCTCACTTCCTTGCTCCAGATACTTTGTTCTGTCCTAAAGAATAACAGACTTGTCCTACAGTGCTGGACATGTCACCCACAGCAGAGGATAAAATCTACTGGGGAGATGAAAGATGGGCCCATTATGTCTTCTTTTCTAGTAACTTTTCCCTGAGGAAAAATACCTTATCTTCATTCTCAAAATATAAAACTAATAAAACAGGAAAAGAGGAGGCATGACAAGAAAGGCTTTTGAGGTCCAAAGCAAGAATTTTTAAATGTCTTCTGATATTTTTTCTGTTTATATTCTCTATCTGAAAACCTTCCATCTACTTGTGTGACTTGGAATAAATATATATAAATACTTGTTGGAATCTGAAATTCCCTACACCCTTTATTTTTTAATTTTAACTTAAAAAAAAATTTTCCCCATTTGGGCATGGTATCTGATTTGTACATTTTCTTTCCAATAGAATAGAAATTACCTATTGATGATCCATAGGATGACTTTTTTTTTTTTTTTTTGGCAAGCTTAGCAGACTGTACCAGGAAGCAAAAAGAAGTTGAAATTGGAATGTGATCAAACAGACAGTGAAAATTTTACTCTCTTTCTATTTTAAATTACAGGGATAAAGGTAGCTTTTATTATTTCCTTTCAAGAACAATATCCAAATAAACCATGGCTCTTATGTTTCATCAGCCTCAGAAATGAATTTCTAGTCACTGAAAGAGTACCTGTTTCCTATTTCAATCAGAACACTTTCTCTAAAAGTCCATTTGATTTTCTTTTTACATTAAGTGAAAAGATTCATCAGAAATAGTTCCATGCCACTCACTTAGATTAATAAGGAACTCAGACAAGACTCCTGCAACACAAAGTATTTCAGAGTCATGGGAACCTAATGATTCAAAGGAAAGAAGTCCATCTGTTCTTGTCCCAGCAGTGAAAGCATTTTACAACCAATTTTTCCCTGACATCCTCCTACCCCACTCAGAGAAACCCGACAGATACTTTTTCTTGCTTACATCTTCTGTAATGTAATTTAAATTTTATGGGCAAACTTTGATTTTAAGAATAATTAAATTGTGGCCGAGTTAGAAATTAATGTGTAGATGTTGTGATTGAGTCGTTTTGATTTTCATGGACAAGAACTCAACATCAATCACGTTAGCATCATTGCTATTGGCTCAGATATCCCAAATATCTGTGAATACTTAAGAGTATGTTGCGTTGGGAGCAAAACTAAAAAAATAAAGCGAATGCACTCCTAACTCTACAACCCTGTATATACTTCATAATTAAGATAAATAAGCCAAGTGTGGTGCACACCTGAAATCCCAATGACTTTGGAGGCTGAGGCAGGAGGATTGCAAGTTCAAGGATAGCCTCATCAGTTTAGTGAGACCCTGTCTCAAAATAAAAAATAAAAAGGACTGGCTCAGTGGTAAAGAGTTCTTGGGTACAATCCCCAATAAATAAACAAATATACTTTTGATGAAATACATCTTAACTGGAACTCTCTAGCTTTAATTCAAGAGCCATGTAAGAAAATGAGCAAGGTTTTGCACCTTTTGAAGCAAAAAGTTTTGAGAGTCTGGTGTTTGGGGTGTGTTACTTTCTTCAACTATAAAGTCAGGATGGCTTTGTTGTAAGGATTAAATGAGGTAAACTTATAAAGTATTTGACTTTTGCTTATGTCCTTTTTCCATTTCATGTTTATTTTCTCTGAGGAGTCTATATTTTTATCGTAAACCTTGTGACATCTTTTCAGAAACAGAAAAGTAGTTATATGCCCAGTAAAAACATGGAATCTTCTTCCAGAATACATCAAATACTATTTTATGAGTGTGGACAGAATGAAAAATTTAAAACCTGATAGACATATAATCACTAATACAGCTCCTAATTTCTATTCATGTGACTCATTCTATACATTGACATATGATATCAATGTCCCCCTCACTCCTTCTCCCTTCCTCTCCCTCTCTCTCCTCAATGTTTATTTCAATGTCTTTTTAAAAGCTAAAGATTAAAAATGAGCACCTCCATTCCATCCGGCTCAAATTAACAGTAACAACCTGGTAACCGAAACCTTTCAATCTTGGGCAAAAGATAAGTCTAGGTAAAACGTATCCATTCGACACTCATTCCATAAATATTTATTGAGCTCCTACTCTGTTCTAAAGGGATACAGTAATAAATAAAAGACAGAAAAAAATTCTGCTAACATAAAACTTGTAAATGAGGAGGACAATTACAATCTTTTAAAATATACTGTAAGTCAATGGTAATAAGCACTTTGAAGAAAAATCTAGACGCAAAGAGGGGTACTTGGGAGTTGAAGAAGTACAGTTTGCAGTACTGCAGTCAGAAATGGTGATACTTAAGCACAGAATCCAAGGAAGGGAGATGGTGACCCTAGTGGAGGCTTGGGACAAGCCTGCCTCACATGTTCAAAGCCAAGAGGCCAGAGAGGCTAGAGAAGGATGGACCAGGGCCAGCAACGGGGGCCTCTAAACAGGCCACTGTCAGGACTCACTTTTGCTCTGAGAGGGATGAGCAAGGGCTTGCCCTGGAGCCTTAATGGGATTTGGAAAGAAGTGACTGGAGTCCAGGGTGTTCTGGAGGCGCCCTGAAGTTAGACTGATGGCGCACGGTCATCATCTTTAAGCCAAGGAGCTTCCTGAAGAGGAATGCAGATAGAGACAGAGACAAATGCATGCAGTGCTATAAATTAACTTCCTGTTATTTCTTTCCCCAACAGGTGAAGTTTACATTTTATCAAGCAGTAAAAGTATGACCCAGACTCACAACGGGAAACTCTACAAGATTGTAGATCCAAAAAGGTGAGGTTTCTTTTTATTCTTTGCAATCAATCAGGTAAGAGTCTTCCTCCAGTTATTTGACTTCATTCAAAAGAGGCACAGAAGTGTCGTATTGAAGCAGTCAGCTGCGATGAACACTTCACCCATTCCATGTGCTCAGGGCCTCCCCAGAGGACCCTCTACCCCATCTTCCAGGGCTGCACTTAACCTCTCGGAACTCTAAGGGCTCATTCATGCTCCTGTCACCCCAGCATTGTATTTGTGAAATCTGAGTTCTCGGTTAAAAGCCAGGGGAGGAACTCGACGTGTGAGGCAGTGGCTTCGGCTCTGGTGTTGGAAGGAATAAACCCCTTATTTTTGAGAAAACGAGAAACATGCTGGCAGACGTTGCAGCTGCTAGTATGATTTTTCTTAGGTCATCAGGATGAGTTGTTTTGGCAGTTCCACATCTGAGCCTCATTTCGAAACTATCTGAGAGCCCAAGGCTCTCATGAAGACGGCTATGACCAAGCAAATGGAAACCGAAGAAGCACTTTGTTATTGGCCTCAGCCAAGGGTAGAGTTGACTGTTTTAAGCCTTTAAAGAATATGTTCATCCTGCTCCTGCTCCTTCCCGTTCTCCCATCTCAACATACGACTTGCCCATCAGCTTAAATCATCATTAATCAGTTGTTAATTTCATGCATGAGACCCCAAGCACCAAAAGCTGCTAAAATTATAGCTGTTAAATAGTCATTAGTTAGAAGTTTAGAAAAAACTCACTATATAGCAAGACCTAAGAGTTTTTACTCTTTAACCAAATGATGCTGCAAATTCCAGATTGCTCCTACATGAATTTTAAGTAGAATTTTAAGTCTCTTTCAAGAGAATAAGTTCTAATAATCTGAAAAGTCTGTGAACAGGATTTAAGTATGTGAACAGGATTATTTTGGAAATATGAGCTAATTACTAGCATAGTAGTGTTCAGCAAAAATGTTTTTTCAAAACCTTTGAGGCAGAATTTAGAGAACATCAACTTTAAAAAGAGAACAATATAAAGGCATTCCTTGAAAAGTTGACCAAAGGCATTGATGTAGTTCCGTTTTTAAATTACTCTCTGTAAATTGTCAGTTGTGTGTGTTTTCCTGAAAGAGCCACTGACTAACAAAACGCATGTCCTGTTCCCTTTTTTATACAATAAAGCCCTTTCTTTCCTGGGGGGAAATACAGGTTGACACTGGCTACTGCAGAGCAAAAAGAAGAATAACGCATTTTAGCTAGGTACAGTGGTGCATGCCTGTAATCCCAGCAGTTCTAGAGGCTGAGACAGGAGGATCACAAGTTCAAGGACAGCTTCAGGAACCTAGTAAGACCCTAACTCAAAATAAAAAAAAAAAAAGGGCTGAGGGTATAGCCTCATGGTATAGTGCCCCTGGGTTAAATCTCCAGTACCAAAAAAAGAAGAAGAAAAAAGAAAGAAAGAAAGAAAGAATAAGCCCCATTTTGAATGGTCTCTGGCCAGTATCACATGTCACATGCTGATAGCATTGCTTTCCCTATTTGAAAGTACACGTTATCTTTCACAGTGGGAAAATTGTCCATCCATACACGGTAGGGATTTTATCTTTTTCTTTTTGAGTGTGAAACCAGTGTCCTCTTTAAGAAAAGCGAAGAAATGAATGAAAAAACTGTCAGACACATAGGTACTTGTTGAAATTGGCAACATCAAGAACAAAATTCAAACTCATGTTAATCCATGAAACAGCAGCTTTCTAATGATTTTTAATGAGGGGTAGGGATTTCACTCGGATCTAACGCAGTTAGTTTCAAAATAGTCGTTGTTGCTCCATTATGTTGTCAAACTCCATGTGCTTTTTGCAAGCTTCCTGGTAGTATTGTAATGAAGTCTCCCTTCTCACAGAAAAAAAAAAAAAAAAAAAGTCTGTCTTCATCTGGTTTGTTTAGTCTGTTGGTGAGTGGAGGTAGATTTTACACCTTCAGTCCATTATTAGTGTCTAATTACCAGGGTTGCCGTAAGGGACCTTGGCTTGTGATCTTAGGGCCCCCTCTAGTAGGGTGGTCTCAGAGTGACATCCTGAAAGCCTGACTTCTCATTATGGTGCCTGTTTCTGGTGAGTCATGTCATGTGTGGGGCCAGGGTTAGGATCTGTGTTTGCTTTTCAGGAGGTGGGGGAAGTGACAGAGTCCCTAAGACACCGTCCTTGGACACGGGCACAGGCGAACACTTTAAAATCAAACCGACTCTAAGAAAACTAATGTTTTCATAAACATGGGTTGGGAGCCTCATGCTGTTTCGATTTGGTCGCCAACGTTTATTATTATAGTATTTCTCCCTAGATGAGTTGAAGTTCTTTATAAGCAGACACTTAAGTATGTGAACAGGATTATTTTGGAAATATGAGCTAATTACTAGCACAGTAGTGTTCAGGATGTCGGCATCACAGCATAAGTGTTTTTTCAAAACCTTTGAGGCAGAATTTAGAGAACATCAACTTTAAAAAGAGAACAATATAAAGGCATTCCTTGTTATGTAAAAATCGAACTCAAATTAAACTCTTAATTGTATTCTTGTGGAGAAGCCCCGAGACTTGTAAGAATAATGTTTCCATAATAACTTTCAAACATCAATGGCTTTTGTGGCCCTGGAAAAGAAAAATACCAAATCATAATTTTTTTTTATTTCAAGAAGTTACATTTTTACTGTAGGATTTATGCTTTTTTTAATGGTTTTTTTGCTAGACACACACAATGAGATAATTTAGAAATCATATGCAATATCTCTTGAGTCATTGAGGCAAAAGCAGAGAAGGTTCCAAAATTACCACTTCAATCGGTTAAGGACAATTTGGTCCAAGCCTATGAATTACCTAACCATTTACATAAGCTTCAGGTCATTTACAGTAGGTCCACCTTCCCAGACAAAGATGGTGAGATAACCTGCAGGGAATATCAAATGTCATTACTTACTGTGAAACAAAAAAGAAAATTCAAAAATAAAAGAATACAACCATATTTCCCTCAGGCTTACCTAGCCTTCAGAAAGAACGTAAGGAAAAAAAAAAACCATCTGTAGGAAAACAGCACAGGAATGAATTCGCCTTCATGTCAGAACATTGAACACACTTAGGGGATATCCTTGGGGATGGAGCAGTCACATCTGGTGACAGAATGGAGGTGGGATCAAGTCAATTCCAGTCACCTGGCTGGCTCACCCAGCTCCCAGGGTTCCAAAACGTCTGTAGTACTGAGTTCAGCATGCCCTGACCTGGCAGACAAATAGGTTTCCATATACCGAGCACAGAATCTGGGCACTACTTCTAGTTCCACTTAGTAGTGCCCTGCTGGACTGATCAGGAGCAAGGCTGTCCTAGTAGGACAGAGTCAATTGTCTGCTCTCTGAATCTTCCTCAGACGGGATCCGCCCGTGTCATTTCACCTACTGTGCCCTGTTGACATCAAAAAAGTACAGGTGATCATTCTTTCCCTGCCACATTTCTACAGAAGGCCCCAAAGAGATGAATAATGTATTTAAAACCTATTAAATAAATCTTTAGTATTAATGGTGCTCTTTCCATTCATTTTTGTAATTATTTTCAGGTAATTTCTCAACATTTGAGGTTCTCTTAGTACCAAAATTGGGATCCAGAGGTCCTTGGAGGTTTAATGAGCATTTAATACCTAACTTTCAAATGTTCAAGTCTCATCATGGATTCTTGGTCTTTACTAAATCTTTTCAGAATTAATCAAATGGTCCTGGAGGATGGAATTAAAGAATTCTGACAAGAGTTATGTAACTTCCAAGCTTTATTTCTACTGAACACATTTTTTTCTGTCAATTATGAACAGATGGTCCTTCAACATTTTTTTTCAGATGAACCTAAACCAAATGACGTTTGCTTGCTTGCTTTCTCTTTCTTTCTTTCTTTCTTTCTTTCTTTCTTTCTTTCTTTCTTTCTTTCTTTCTTTCTTTTAATTTTGAAATGTTTCTAGGGTTTATTTCTCCAGGAATCTGTAAGGCAAAGTGATTCTGAACCATGCTGATTCACTTACTTTGTACCCACTATTATTATATTTCAGCATGTTGCTTATCTGTTGCCCAATCACGTCCCACAGACCATTTCCTTAAGAGTCAATAAACTAACAATGCAAATTCCAGGCGTGAGAGGTCATTTGATAGAAATGTGGTATTTCCAAACTCCTCCATGACTAATATCAAAACTGCCCCTCACGTCTCCTTCCCCACTCCTGCCCTCCCCCTCCGAGGTGCCACATGCACCCTTTGTTTATTCTTTCTTAATATCGTCATCCTATTCCTTCTGACGTTGGATGCTGCAGGACTGAATTTTTTTTTTCCTCCGAAACAATCACTTCATAAGGGGAAATGGGTTCTGTTTATCCTTTGCATGTGTCTCAGGGAGCTGGCAGGCAGCTCTCTCATCGTAAAGAAAGTCATACATAATAGAGCAGCTTTAGCCCAATAAGCCAGTCTAGTCCCAATTCATCAGCCCAAGTTTTATGCAAGTGGCCCCCTAAGTTGATAAATTCCCACAGTGCCTGTTGACCCAGCTGCCAAGTCCTCTTGCAGCAGGTGGTGTTTTCATGGCCACCCTGGCAGTAATACAAACTGTTTAGCAGCTCCATTGACCTTTCAGCTATTAACAGGGATACAGGCTCCACCAGGGACCAGTTTTCAAACATGACCGAATTTCTTAACACTAGAGGTCATGAACAAGTACATGCCCTATAAAAATCCATTCAGCATGGTGGATTTGGAGTCTGAAAGACAAGGAAGCATTTTCCACATTTTTTGCTATTATTATTAATTCTGCTTCTCCAGTAACCAAAAATGGATACACAGTTATCTGACTGCTTGTATTTTATTCCTTATATACTATATTTCATGTGTGGTAAAATACCTTTCTAACTGACAAATCTTTCCTAAGTGGCCACATAGCATCAGAAATTTCAAAGATATTTTATCAAAGAATTGGGAAAGATCAAAGTCAAAACTTCCAATGAATGGATAACGTACATATATAATATGTACATATGTATATATGGTAATGGACTTAGTGTAACTAGAATTTTATTCATACTGTAGCAAGATTTGCATACGCATGTGTATGTATGTGTCTATCTGTGTGTGTGTGTGTGTGTGTGTGTGTGTGTGTGTGTGTGTACTTACAGGGATCACTTAAATATACTCAGACAATACCTGCCATGTTACATAGGGACATTTCCTATTTTAAAATGAATAGAAAAATGTTTTTATTCTTGTTATTTATTAGCATATTATAGTTATACTTAATACTGGGATTCATTTTAACATACTCATAAATGCATAGAATATAATTTTCTTCATTTCAATCCCCAGAACTTTCTTTTTCCCTCCCCTTCTCTCTTCCACTGAACCACCTTCTGTATTGTTTTGGTCTTCTTTAATAAACAGAAGATATTATAAAATAACTTGTGAAAAAAATATAACCATCCTGCTTTGCTGGGGATTGAACCCAGGGGCTCTCTACCCCTGCCCTCAGCCTTTTTAATTTTAATTTTGAGACAGTGTCTTGCTAAGTTGCTGAGGGTCTCACTAAGTTACCCAGGCTGCCCTGGAACTTTCGATCCTCTGCCTCAGCCTCCCAAGTAGCTGGGATTACAGGTTTGTGCCACTGT
This sequence comes from Urocitellus parryii, assembly GCF_045843805.1. Lineage (NCBI taxonomy): Eukaryota > Metazoa > Chordata > Mammalia > Rodentia > Sciuridae > Urocitellus > Urocitellus parryii. The sequence continues at coordinate 19,742,353 of NC_135540.1, forward strand.
GCCTGGCTACCATCCATGTTACTTTTTTTTTTTTTTTTTTTTTTTTGTAGTTGTAGATGGACAGAATGCCTTTATTTTATTTGTTTATTTTTATGTGGTGCTGAAGATGGAACCCAGTGCCTCACGCATGCTAGGCAAGTGCTCTGCCACTGAGCTACAGCCCCAGCCCCCGTGTTACTTTTAAACACTTTATATGTCTTGTTTGTTTTTTTTTTAATAGTCATAGGCCTATTCTCAAAATGCTAATAGATTTATATTTGTGAAATGCACAACTAATTCTGTTTCTTCCTTGCTGATTTCCCACAGCCATTAAGATAAATCTAAATTTTATTTTTCCCCAGATTTGTTGCATGTATAATGACTTATAAAAACAGTATATGATCTAGTGTACAGTGTCTCCCCTTATTCTTGGAGAATATGTTCTAAGACCTCTAGTGGATGTCTTAAACTACAGAGAGTACCAAACTCTATATGTGTGCTTTCTTTTTCCCCAATACATACCTATGATAGCCTATTTTATAAATCAGGTACAGTGACAGATTAACAGCAACAATAACAAAGTGAAACAATTATAACAATATGCTGTAATAAAAATCTATTTAAAATGTATTAATTGTCTATTTCTGCAATTTTCCAGTTAATATTTTTGGATCATGATTGATCGCAAGTAACTGAAACCTCAGAAAGCTAGAGGGGTAAACAACTATACTGCACAATGTTTTGATAAATGTGAAATGATTACACGATTACATGAAGCTAATTAACATAGCCACATCTCACATACTATCGCTTTTTTTTAATGGTGAGACTATATATGTCTTCTGATGCATATTTCCCTGTTTCTTGGAGATGTGACATGATCCCAGCATTCAAAGGAATTTTGCTTTATACTAATTATATTCTTTCTTATTAATTCTGAAGTATTGGAATATTAGCACTTTTAGTAACTAAAGATTGCTATGAAAACAATCGATAGGTACTTAGAAATGGCATTTGTTGAAATGTATATAAAGCAGAGAATGTGAATAACGAAGAATACCTTCTTTAAAATGAGACTCATTTATTGTCAAATGCCCACAAGCATTTGTTTCAATTCCCATGCCTACCCCTCCCCCACCATGTTTCCTTTGGGGTTAGTGCTGCAAGTCTGATGTCATTAGTCCTTCTGAAAGACCTGTACTGCAGTACCTGAGAGAAAGGCAGGCAGATTTTGTAAAAAGACATTTTCTATAGGAAGGCATAACGTACAAAGAAAATACCTGCATCTTAGCGTCCTTTTGTTACTAATTCATTTGGGTTGAGTTAAAACATTTCTTGCTTAAATGACTTCTTTTTCTAAACACTGGTAAATGAATCAATAAGTATAACATCAAAATTTTGGCATTTACTGGGCTTGGTGGCTCACACCTGTAAGCGCAGCTGCTCAGGAGGCTGAGACAGGAGGATCGCAAGTTCAAAGCCAGCCTCAGCAATGGTGAGGCGCTAAGCAACTCAGTGAGACCCTGTCTCTAAATAAAACACAAAATAGGGCTGGGGAGGTGGCTCAGTGGTCAAGTGCCCCTGAGTTCAATCCTTGGTAATTTGCCACTGAAATTGTCTTGAGAGAAAATGTAAACTGACATTTGGGGGCTCTTTTGTAGGACAGAATCTTGTTTCAAATTTTAATTTTCCTTTAAAGCATTTAATGATATTTTAAAATTGTACCTTCATATAATAAGTAAATAAACACTGGTAGATCTGTTGCTCTTGGGTGGAGGAAAAGACATAAGACTTTATTTTTCAGGGGATTTCTAAAAGAAAAATACCGCATTCTTTAAGTTTTTGAATTATGTTGTAATCAAAGTGCTATTTATTCTACTTACTAATATTAGTGTCACTATCCTGAATTAATTTTGTCTCCAAAAAATGGATAAATTTAGAACAAAACCCACTGGTATTATGTTTCATGCACATTATTTTTCCAATTACAGATTTTTTTAAAATTTAGAACTATAACATTTTTATAAATCCTGTTTTATGAATTAAACATTTAAGTTAAAAGGATAATTAGGAAGCGATGGCATTGACTTTTTGATTATACCCTAATTTTTCAGTTTTTTTCCTCATATAAAAGCAAATACAAATATAATGCAAGGTTTCTGATTTAATGAGTCCGCATTTATTTTTTATGTACTTCCTGTGTTCAAGATAGTGTTATGTGCTATGGAGGGAGAACATAAATGAGAACATGGTCCATCCCCCCAGGAGCTCATTTTACTGCTGGGAGATTGCACGTATTATCAAAAACATAAAAAATATTTTTTGAGATAATAACACTTTAGAACAAAAAACAAAAATCCATGCCAGAACTTTATACATTATATATTGTCGAATGAATGGCCTGAGGTAGAAGGTACTGAGGTAGGTGAAATTCACTATGATTTGGCCTCTGAGCCAATGCTGTTCTGCTACAGTGATATTTTCTTTAACACTGTTAAGCTCAAATATGAAAGAGAGTGATGTCTGTCCGGTATGAATATATATATATATATATATATATATATATATATATATGTATATATATATGAATATATGAATCACATGTAGCTTTTCATGTCTCTGCACAACATGAAAACTCTGTAGCTTACAGGGAAGTGTAGCCAGAAGGTTAAGGAAAAGAGAACATCCTGAGCCCAGCTATTGCCCAGGCATAACCTTCATAGCCGGGTGATCATATAAAAAGTGCTATATATTGGGTTGAGGTGGTGGCTCAGTGGTAGAGTGCTCATCTAGCATGGGCGAGGCCCTGGGTTCAATCCTCAGCACCAAATAAAAATAAATAAATAAAATAAAGATATTGTGTCCAACTATAACTAAAAAAAATTTTTTTTAAAGTGGTCTATTTATCTTTGCACCCCAAAGAGGTATCCCCAGCCCAACATGGCTCTCTGTGGGTTGTACTTCTTGCTGAGTTCGAAGCTCCTCTTCCATCACCATCTTGGTTTTGCCTAATTTTTTTTCTTCTTTCTTCCTTCCTTTCTTTTTCCCCTCCCCCTCCCTTCCTCTTCCTTTCCTTTCCTTTCCTTCCTTCCTTCCTTCCTTCCTTCCTTCCTTCCTTCCTTCCTTCCAAGAGTACTGGACCCAGGGCCTCAGATATGCTAAGTAAGCACCCTGCTCCTGAGCTAATACCCCAGCCTCTTTATAAAATTTTTTAAATTCTGAGGCAGGATCTTACCAAGTTGTTGAGGCTGGCCTCAAATTTGTGATCCTCCTGCCTTAGTCTGCTGAGTGGCTGAGACTGCAGGCTTGTGCCACCATGCTGGGCTTTGTTTTCAATCTCCCCAGGCAGCCTCCACCTACTGCTGAGCTGCTGAGTTGCCCAAATTATCTCCCAAGGTAGTAACTTCTGTTTTTGTTAATGCTTTACTTATAGCATGGCACAGATCTGGATTTTCCCATAAACCCTTGTCTTACAGCCAGCTTAGGCTGCTATAACTAAATACCTGTCTGGCTTGAATGACAGACATTGATTTCTCATCAGGTGCCAGCTTGGTCAGATTTCTGGGAAGGTTCTCGTCCTGGCTTGTAGGCAGCAGCCTTCTCACTGAATCACACCATGGAGAGTGAGTGGGAAGTTCTCTTTTTGAGACAGAGACACTAATCCCATTTGGGAGGCTCCAACCTCAGGAAGTCACCTAAACCTGGTTACCTCCCAAAGGCCCACCTCCTACCACATTGGGAATTAAGTCCTTGACATGAATTTAGGAAGGCACAAATCCTATCCAGAACAGGAAATATATCAGGAAATCTGTGAGACCTTAT